>NW_024528933.1:674364-914258 GCF_017590135.1 Pyrgilauda ruficollis | reverse complement strand
GGGGGGCGGGGCGGGGGGGTGAAGCTTCTCACCCTACTGAGGTTTTTTATATAATTTCCTTACTGTTTTTGTTATTGCTTCTGCAGGCAGTTTTAGAGTCTTCTTGGCCTAGTGGTAACCGCAGTGGCATATTCCTGTGGACAAAGGTACGAAATGTAGTTCGTGGCACAGCGCAGTTTAGGCAGTGCCTGAAGAAATCAATGCAGAGCCCACAAGTGCCTATGATACCAGGTAATAAGTTAATTGAAATAGATTTATTTCTGATGAACAAGGGCATAATATGCTTTCAGAGGGATTGCAGCTAACGTTGTGGCTTTTGAAAGTGGGAAATCTGTCCTTAAATGTATAAAAATTGATATTTGCCAACTTGATGCTTGTAACATACTGAAGAATTTTTTTGCGTACTGGAGAATTAATTATCTTGATTTCTGTTACCAGAATTTCATATTCTTACTTTACATGTGTGAGCAGAAGTATTTACTGTTGTCTGAAGAGGTTAGATGTATTTACAAACCTGAACAATTAAGTCCTCTCTTACTAACCAGCTCTTGTTCATGTCTTTAGCTCTGCGGAGTCCCACGGGTGGAAGTGATGGGGACATGGTGAGCCATGGTAGCGTGGATAGTTCTAATGATGCTAACAGTGGGGAGCACACCCTCTTCGTCAGTGACTTAGTCAGGCTTGATTCCGTTGATAATCACTCTAGCACAGGTACTGCTGGGTTTACTACTAACAGTTCCCTAAAAGGCTAAATTTTCTAGTCTCCTGTTGATTTCCCCTTCACAACTACTGCTTTCCCTTCTTGAGGCTGTAGAGGAGTGTGGAGTTAACTTGTTTCAAAAAGAAGTAATGAATTGTTGAACATTTCTCCTACTGCACATCATGCTTTAATTCAGAATGTACCATAGCAGAAATACTATTATATTAAAATAAATGTTTTGCTGTGTTTTGCTCACGTACCCTGCTTTTTGTGTTAACCTTCAGAAAAGGTATGAAGCCTCTGACATATGAGGCTGTTTAATTTTTGCATGTTGTCATTTATTCACAGAAGTGGTAGTCCATGTCAGTAAAATCTTTCCATGAAAGGAGTGATATTTACTGAGGTGATTAGAAGGCAATACTTGAAAATGTTTTTCCTTGATAATATCTCAGAAAGGTCTAATTAGCACTCATGGGATTAGTATGATATGTTAGGTTATGGTAAACTGTGCTTTTAAATGCCATATTTGCTTTTAAATGCCATATTCAAGTGTCTTAATAGTAGTTGCTAGACTTTGAAATAAGTAGAGAAATTGTCAGAACCTTGTCATACAGTTTTTAGGAGACACCATGGGAATGGAAAGGCAAGTGTTAAGCTGGAGAAAAACTCCATGTTAAACAAAGTGTGTACTCCTCTTGACAAACTGAAATGAAAAGAGTGCACAGGAGGTTAATAATTTAAGATGGCAAGACAAAATGCATGGTTTTTCTTATCTGCTCTAGTAGTGATCACATCCTACCTGTGCAGTTTCAACTAAACTCCATTTCTGTGTGTACTTCAAAACTTAATGCACAAAATGATTCTTGCACTCTTCATGTTTTTAATATCTTGACCCCTTCTGTAAAGAGAGCTTTGAGTCTGATTCCTGTGCTTCATCTGATATGTCTGCCTAGATTACTGAACTTCCCTTCTCTCTGCTCTTTGTTGCTCTGCTTTTTGCTCTTTGCTGTCTCTTGGGTGCCGCATTTGTCCTTGGCTATCACGGTGTGGGGTGCAGACTTATGGTGTGAAGCCTTGGATGCACGTGTGCATTATTTCTACCCTTGAATGTTACTCCTGCAGGTAATTCACCCATTTATTGATGGGGTATTGGCACTTCTGCTCAAGGCAGGGATACTAACTTTATTGAAAATCTGACAGAGAGAAAATAGGCACCTAAGAATGTCAGAACTTAATTTTCTATAGAAAAAGTTTTTCATATAGTAGCCAAATGTATTAATTGATGGCTGCTCATATTCTTAATTCTTTTTAATATAGTTGTTATTTGTTGGTAAAATAAATAGCAGTGATATGTATGGTAGATGAATTGTATCTGTCACCCAAATTTTACGGAGCTTCCTAATGCTTTTCATGCTCAATAACTTACTTTGATCTTTTTTCTTGCAGTAATGAGTGCTAATAGGTACTCTGAAGCATATGAAAAATCCAGTTTAACATGTTGCTGAGAAATCTGTCCATATAGTATTTTTGTCTTTTTGCACATGCATCAGCACTTCAGATAAAAAATAACAGAGAAAAGAGACTTTCTGTACTTTTTCATGTGACAAACTTCTTTGATTACTGTAAACTTTTGGGTTTTTAGTGAGTTACAGCTGGCAAGTTTAACTGGTATAGCAGAGGAACAGACTTTTTAAAAAATGTTTGTAGTTTTACTTTTTTTTTTTCTATTACAATTTATACTTTGGCATACAGTGAAAAGATTTAGCACAGTTTATAGTACAGGTTTTTTCCAGGGCTGTATTCACTTGTTAGAAGCTTGCTTAATTATGACTGTGCTTGTCTAATTTCTTTTGTTAAGGCTTTGAGAATTTAGCTTACCCAGCAGTTAAACATTTCATGCTAATTTGATAGGAAAGGAATGAGAGCAGATACAATACATTAAAAATAGTTAGTCACCCTAGTGTTTCTAGGGGAATAGCTCATATTTAGTATAATTAGAAAAGTAAATTTGGATTGGTATAGCCAAATTATCTCGGTGTTATTATCACTGAGTAGGTCTTTACACAAATTAGACATTTTGGAGATCTTAATGTGAACTTTTCTGGAGAGATAACAAGTGAAACAAATAAATTTAAGGTCCTTTATTTTCTTATTGAAAACACATTTAGGAAGGGAAAATGAGCTTGAAGCATGTGTTTGTATTTCTTCCAACAGGTGATCAGTCAGACCAGGGTTACAGATCCAAGGATGAACTCTTGAGAGATGGTGAGGATAGTCTTCCTGCAACTGAAACACAAGTAGAGAAAGATATTTCTTCTAACCTTGAAGACTTAATAGGAGGTTAAGTATGCCTGTTTGTGTTGGTGAAGGCTTTTGGTAATAAATGTGTTTCATGCATTAGAATACCACAGATACCCAGCACATTGAATTAATAATGTTCCAAGGCTCAGAATAGGATAGATTTCATATAGTTATTTTACTTCTGTGCCCTAAATTATAGCAGTGGGATGTGTATAGGTAGAAAGAACCTTTTATTAGATTAACTTAATATAGATGGAAAAAATGGACAAATGTTGGGGTACACAGTAATTTACATTCCATTTCCCTTATTTATCTGTTTGAAATCTTGACAATTTTTTTAGCTGTACCTGTTGACCTAATAAAAGGTGTTACTTTTTCTTACAAACTCTTCCCAGCTATAGATGGCCTTAGGGCCATCTCCTGTCTTCTGTTCACATTTTGCCCTTAGTTTTTCTGTATTTTGTTGTTTTCATTACTGAATTTGTTTCATATCTGGGTTATGAGATCCTTTATGTGAGTTAGGGCTTTTAAAGCTCTCATTAAACAAATTGCTCTGCATGAAAATCTGTGAACTACTTATTCTGCTTTGGTTAGTTGAAGTAATACCATGGGGAGAAATTGGCAAATACTGTAAGCCTGTGAACAGCTAAGCACTCTGCATAATGCTGGCAGCTGTAACCTTTCTGGGTATTGCTCCCAGGAAATGCTCAGTACTTAGTAGGACTGATCCTTTAGTTTGTTATTACATAAGGCAACAGTTGGAGTTTATATTTTACATACCAATGCCAATAATTACTAAGTTAAATCTTAACTTTATCTATCTATCTATCTGTCTATCTATCTATATATCTGTATGTCTGTGTACTAATGTTCGCATTCTCTTTCTTGCAGAGATTTCTACAGAAAAATCTTATGAAAAGCAACAGCTGAATATAGAAACTCCAAGTCCAGCTGATCCACCTGCTTGGGGTAACAGTATTGTGAAAGTTCCATCAGGCATTTTTGATAGCAGTGGAAGAAAGAGCAGTGATGGTGAGTCACTGGATGAAACAGAGCTTGCTAAAGTCCTGATCTTCTTGTGCTGTAGTGTTTTGCAATCTGTTTCATGTTATGAAAAGAAACAAAACTTCTGTTCAAGGTGCAGATGTCTTGCACAATGTTTGCTTTCCACCATTATCCTGTGCAGGTAACATAGAAGGAACCTCTAGATTCTAAGGTTGAAAATCACTATTGTGTAGACTGAAATCAAGATTGTCCCTGCCCTGCACTGAGAGTGTTTCAGTAATATACTAGGAAACAAAGAGAAATTGTGTCTCCAGTCTTGATTTTGTCATCTAAATCTTGCTGATCTTGGACAAGTTTGTCCTGCAGCTTACATTGTCAGTCTATAATGCAGGAACAGTGTGTGTTGTCTTTATGCTTTACAAAATTTATTTACTTATCTCAGAATTTGTGATGAGGAAGATTTACGGATATATAAAAGCCAGATCTTGGGGATCAGTTTTTTTTTTTTTCTGCCTTTGCATCTGTCCTTTACTAAGACAAGGTAGTCCAGCTTCTTTGTAGCTTGATAGCACAGATTGGAGTTGGAGGTAAGAAGTTGCTTGAAACATTTTGGCAATTATGAAAACTGATGGTTAGCCAAGAAGCAGCATTGATGTGAGGCTCAAACTTGCTCCAGCATGTGGATATGGCACAACAGGTCTTCTCTTGAGGTCCTAATATAGTAGAATTTCCATACGTATGAAGATTTTAACTTTGCTAACACAGCTATCCAGGTAGTAAATATTCCCAATTACCCATTGGAAATAAGAACATATATAAGATTAGTTTATGGCTTCCACGTCCTAAACTTAATTAGTATTTTCTAAATATACATCTGTGTCATAAATGAAATAATGTATCTGTATTGGGCAGACACACATTATAGTATTTTTCAGAACCAGAATGAACTATAGAGTTTGATGTTTAAATCTTGAATGTAGCTCTTGGGTTGGGGGAGGGGGGGAAACCCATAACCAACCAGAGCAACTTTTACTTAAAATTGTAGTTTCCTTTAGTTCACAGATGTAGTACTTACTCTCTGGGTGTTGGCACAGGGAAAGGCAGTAGAAGCCATAAACAGCTTTAATTCTAAAGACCGGGTGGCTTTTGATCTGCAGGATGTGTTTGCAGTGAAATAATGTGTTCATGCTAGTGTAACTTCTTAATGGATATCTTGGGACTGTAGTACATGCAGTCTTCTCTATGTAAGGAGATTAAGGAGATTTCACATGGTTTCAGGAAATAAACATTTTTGGTGGCTATGGACACCATATTATTAATGTTTTTTCTCTTTTAGAAACTGTTTCTAGCCCACTGTTCATAACTCAGGATTCAGTTGAAGATACAGTCTTTGGTAATGTTTCTCCTAAGAAAACAAATGAAAAAAGACAGAAGAGGCAAAAATTCTTTTCACAGAGAAGCTGCAGTTTCAGCAGTGAAAGCAGAGCTGGAATGCTGCTGAAAAAAGGCAGCTTGGACTTGCATTCTAAAGAAATAGCAATAATGATGGGAGCAGATGCCAAGATCCTAACAGCAGCTTTATCTGGGGCCAAAACTCCACTTTCTCATATGAATAAATCACACAGTTTTGAAAATATCACTGACCAGCAGATTTCTGACATAAGTGGCACTTGGAGAGGTGTGACTGAAAGTGATTGGGAGCTAGAACATAGGTCTTCACCAGTACTGGAAGAACCTGGGGAAGGGCAGGAGGATCTTGAGAATGGAAGTGATGGAAATATGACCACAGTGGAAGACATGAATCTTGAACAGTCAGATGAGTCTAAAAACCAGAAAACAGAATCTAAAGATGCAACTGCTAGAAGAAATAGCTTTTATGGATTGGTTAAGCCTATTGAAAGGGAAGATGTTGAAGTAGGCTTGGACCCTCTGTCTTTGCTAGCTACTGACAGTACACAAACAGGTTATCCAGAACCTGGAGAAAAGCTGATGTCACCAGTTGCAGCACGTAATTTAGCAGATGAAATAGAGAGCTATATGAATTTGAAGAACCCATTG
The DNA here is from genome assembly GCF_017590135.1 of Pyrgilauda ruficollis. Lineage (NCBI taxonomy): Eukaryota > Metazoa > Chordata > Aves > Passeriformes > Passeridae > Pyrgilauda > Pyrgilauda ruficollis. Next base: position 908,194 of record NW_024528933.1, on the reverse strand, counting down.
GGTAGTAAGTTTCCCAGCATGGAACTGCACAAGCCAGATAAGGAAGCAGATACTTCTGGTACACTTGGTCACTCCCAAGAAAGAAGGTCAAGCCTGCCTTTGGATCCCATCCTGCCATCCTCCAAGTGTTACGAAAATCGAAGAAGTCCTTCTGTCTCCAGATCCAAAACATTCGCTGTACGATCAAAGCAACAAACTCACCCACAAGTTCAAAAGGAGCGGTCTTCATCTTTGACAGGACTGGGTCGCTCTTCCCCACATGGCTCATTAGGAACTGTTGTAACAACTTTATCCAATTTGAAGTTAGACAATATACTGTCTGGACCAAAAATAGATGTTTTGAAAACAGGCATGAAGCAGGCTGCCAATGTGGCCAGTAAGATGTGGGGAGTGGTAACATCAGCATATAGTTACTCAGATGATGAGGTAAGTGTTTTTCTGTATGAAAAATTTGGGGACACAAACTTCTGTGTCCAGAAGACTGCTTCTCTAGGTGGTGTTTTTTATTAAGTATTGACTTTTATTAGCTAATAAAAATTACACTTTATCTATGGTGTTTTTCCTTGCCATTAAAAAAACCCCACTTTTCAGACAAAAGGAAAGGCTGTTTGTTCTCAACAAAAACCTCCTATTTGTTTATTAATCTTTTTTTTTTTTTTAATATGTAAAGAAACTGAACTAAGAAACCCTGGTAAGTACAAATTTATGTCACCTTAAATGATGCCCTATCTTACTTTAAAAAACTAAGTTGTGAAATTAAATTACAAGCCCAGGAAGTCAGGTTGGTGAGGGTCAAAGTTGAAAGTAATATCAGGAGTTTGGAAACTAAATGTTATGGTTCTTCTGTGAGTAACAGAGTGTTTTTCAGACTAAAACATTTCACATACTAATGACAAGAATGAAAGAGGATATAGAGGGACGAATATTGTAACTTCCTCTTTTTTGTGATATCTTGTTATTGTGCCTTCAAGTGATATGTCTACATCATTTTTCCTGTTTCTTCTGTAATGAATAAATTTATGTCATTATTGTTTTGTCACTCCATTTGTCAGTTTTTCAATATCCTCCTGCTTTTTCCAGTATCTGCACTTTTAGAGGCTGCATAGATTTATCTTTTATCTGATAATTTTTTTACAACAAGATTTCTCTTAATCTGTTAGTTTAATTATTTATTCTTTAGGATAAAAATGGAAGTCAAATAATGGATGTGGAGGTACTCAAAAATGGTACTTTTTCTTCTTGCATTAAAGGAAGAAAGATATCAACCAGACTATAATTTCCCTGTGGGCTTTGAAGACAGTATTTTAGGAGATAATCTGTCATCAAGAATTGGAGTCCCAGGCCTACTTACAAATGAACTTGCACAAAGCACTACTAGTCTTGGTAGTAGCAGCAGTGGTGGTGATGTAGGAAAACAGCATTACAGTGCAGGTGAGATGATTTGGTTTTATTTCCCCCTGATAACTTGATTATAATACAACAAACAGGGAAAACTGTTGTTTGTGAAATCACTCAAAACAATGGAAGCTATGATAATGTGAAACTATTTCAATCCCTTAAGAGTGTTACGAGCAAATTTTTACTTCCATTCTATACTCTTCCCTTGCAGTAGCTTTTCTCTTTGTTGAATGTATAAAAAGCTGATACAATATGCAGGAGTTTAACCATGAAAATACTTAGAAGATTGCTAACTAGTTATAGCAAGAAACACCTGCTCATTCATGTAAACTCCTAGGACCCTTGGAAGTATTAATAGTGAAATACTAATACAGAAAAGCTGAGCAGTTTGACAGCTGCAAATAGTTGCATAACAGAGACAGATCATTTGAGGGAGGAAAGAAGCAAACCAACCAAAACCAAATCAACAGAACAACCCTGTAGTTCCATGTGCACAAAAAGCCTAAAGCAATACAACACTAAAAGTTATGCATCTTTACCATGGAATAGAAAGTGTTGGATACATACTTGATTTGAACTTATGTAGGTGAATAGTTGATGACTGTGAGCCTGTTGCAAACTTTCCTTCCCTCCTCCCTGCCATATGTAAAACTGGAATGAATAAATCTAGTAATTTACAGTTCAGATTTAATTCAGTTAGATTTTATTATTATTTTGAGAAAAAAGATGTGTTTCTGAACCTGCTGTGGGGTTGGTTTAGGTCTCTTTGCAATACAATACTTCAGTGATGCAAATATTGTAAAGCTGTCTGCTTTACAGAGAGAGAGAAACATCAAGAGAGGAAGAACTATCTTGCATAGTGGAGATAAAGTGCCCCTGTATCGCAAAATCTTGACAAGATATCTTGTAGTTCCATCTAGTTAGGATGGTTATAAAAGCTAACTATAAAGAGTGGCAGCCAACAGTGCATGCAAAATTTGTTCACAAACATAACCTTGAGCTAAAAAAACAGGAGCCTTCTTTATGATGACGGGATACTGGTGGTGATTTTTTTAAAAGAGAAATTTGGGCTTGTGAAAAATAATTCTGATAATTTTGCCTTCTCGGAGTGATTCCATCCATTTCCTTTTGGTGAATATATTCCAAGTATTTTTCCCCTCTTCCTGGACCAGGCTCATAATCATAAAATCTAGCATTACCAAAGAAAAAAGATTTTGTTTAGTGCAGTGTTAATCAGGGAAAATCTAAGTGCAGTAATGGCATTTTTGGTATCATACGCCTCACCTGGTGCTGTCCTTACATTGGCTGTTTACATATGGATGTATTATTCAAGAAATCATGACTTGTCAGCTTTTTAGAACTGGTCAATATACATTGAGCAATCTTACTGCTCTTTACCAGTCTATTTTTTGTGGTTTTCTTTTACTCATTTGTGACATATTGTGTTAGAAAAGTAACCTTGAAATGTTAATCATGAACATTATATCTATCTATATTGTAATTGTAATATCAGTGAGATACTCATATCTTTGGAGATCTTTTGGTACAATTTTCTTGCCTTGGTTGAACAGAAGTTATTTTCTTTGGGAATGGATTAATTCTTTGCTTGAATACAAAACTCAAATTACTCTTTTTGTACAGGTGAAGTTTCATTCCCAAAAAGTATGAAAGTTCTAGATTCTGAGAAATCAGAGCACAGCTCTTCACATAATACTAGTTTATCCAGCATTTTCCAGAACTATGCAATGGAGGTAAGATTAATAAACTCGTAGATAAAAGCTATAATTAGTCAATAGTACTGTACGCTTTAATTACCTGTTTCATTGCATTGTGGTTGGTTTTTTTGAAACAATTTTTTCCTTGTTTCTGCTGCAGAGATGCTTAATACTTGTAGCTTGGAGTGCGACAGCAGCTTTAAAAAAGAAGAGTGTTTTATGTATCCATCATATATATAGAGAAAAAGTTGTTCAGGGAAGGGCCAAAACTTGACGTGAAAGAGAAGTTAGAGATGAAACTGGAGCTTTTGTGGGGTTTTAGATTTTATTTTCCTTATGAAAATTGTGTTGTTAGTAAATAATTGTGATGAGTTGACCGCAGCCAGCACCAAGGCCCTCACACAGGTATTTGCTTATTCCCCTTTAAATGGGGGACTGAATTGAAAGGGCAAAGGAAAAAAGGTTGAGAGTTGAGATAAAGACAATTTAATACATGAATTCTGGGGGAAAAGATAAAAAAGAGGGATACACAACCAAAAGAAAATAGTAACGCAGAGATCAGTCAACACCCTGATACCTCAAGGAAGAGCTACCTTGGAAAAACACAGAGTTTAATCTCTGAAATTGATGTTACACAGTGTCATTTGATCAGCTGAGGCCAGCTGTCCTGGCTGTGTCCTGTCACAGCCTGCTGGCTGAGTTGTGCACATAATGAAAAAAGTCCATGATGATGTATAAAACCCTGTGCAGAATAACTAAAATATTGGAGTGTTATCAATTACCATGGAGCTGGTTACCAGACTGAAACACAGGACTGTAAAGAATACTAACAAGAAAATTTACTCTATCCCAGCCAAACCAAATTAAATAATGTTTTAGTATAGTTCTCTGTTTCAGAGAACTACCTGTAGATGCTTTCAGATTTCAGATACATAGGCAGTGGTCACTGCATTTGCCTTGGTTGCTTTTTTTTTGAGCTGCAGTGTTATTTTGCTAGATCCTGTGTAATTTTCATTTATGTTTGGACATCTAGGCTTGTCAAGCTTCTGCACTGCATTATATAAAGGGTATAGCATAGTAAAAGTGGCATTATAATGAATATCTATTAGCTCTAAAATTTATTAGAAGCTGTGTTTGATGCTGTTTTTTGGGGGTTTTTCATCTGACTGAAACAATGAAGTAAGATAATAGAGTAAGGTATATAGTCCGTTCTTCAGTTAGTACAGAATTATCATTTTTCTCCAGTTCTCTATCTAACTTAGTGGTGAGACTTCTCTTGGGTAAAGACACAACATTCTGATTTTCCACTTGTACTGGTTTTGCATGGCAAGGATTGGGTAGCAGAAGAGCTGCCAGAGCTTTCCCCCATGTCCGACAGAGCCAATGCCAGCCAGCTCCAGGCTGGACCTTCACTGGCCAAGGCCAAGCCCATTAATGACAGTGGCAGCAATGTTGGGATAGTGTATTTGAGAAAGGGAAAAGAATGCTGTGCAACAGCAGCTGCAGGAGAGGAGTGAAAACACATGATGGAAAATCCCTCTACAGATACCCAGGTCAGTGCAGAAGGAGGGACAGGAGGTGCTGCAGGCACCAGAGCAGAGATTGCCCTGCAGCCTGTGGTGCAGACCAGCGCGAGACAGCTGTGCCCCTGCAGATGTCGTGCATCCCCCTGCTCCGTGCTGGAGCAGGTGGATGCCCAAAGGAAGCTAACCCTACAGACAGGAGCCAATGATCCTGGCAGGGCCTTGACCTCATGGGGAGAGGAGCCCAGGCTGGAGCGTGTTTTCTGGCAGGACTTGTGACCCTGAAGGAGATCCATGCTGGAACAGCTAGTAAAGAACTGAAGCCCATGGGAAGGGCTTACCCCATAGACGTTTGTGTTAGTAGTATGTCCTGAGGGAAGGACCCCATGCAGGGGAACAGTGTGAGGAGGGAGGAGTGTCAGAAAAACATGGGATGGATTGACCACAATCCCCTTTTCCCATTTCCATGTGCCATTTCAGGGAAGAAGGTGGAGAAATCAGAAATTAAAGTAAAGCCTGAGAAGAAGGGAGGGGTAGGGGGAACATGTTTTGAAATTTGAGGTAATTTCTCATTAACTTACTTGAACTTCTAATTGGTAGAAAATTAAATTCATTTCCTCTGGTGGAGCTTGTTTTGCCTGTGATAGTAATTGCTGAGTAATCTCCTTTTCCCTATTGTGACTCACAAGCCTTTTGTCATATTTTTCTTCCCCTGTTCACTTGAACAGGGAGATTGCTAGAGTGGCTTTGGTGAGCACCTGGCATCCAGCCAGGGTTGACACACCACACTATTATAAAGGTTTCTTCTGTGTTTGATTGGTTTTGTGGGAATGTTTTGCTCTTTTGGATAAGTAGACATGCATTTACTTATACAAATCAAAGCGATTTGTATATGCTGAAGTCTTCATAGAAGCAAGCAATTGCAAATGCTAAATTAGTAGCCTTTTGGGGTAATGATTTTTCCATGTCAGAAATAAATTACTTAGGTCTTCATTTCATAGGTAAAAGTTAATGTGGATGAGATAATTCTGAGTATGGTGAGAAAGAAGGGGTGAACTCATTTCTCCCCACTGGCCTTCTGGTACCTGTTAAACTTCTATGGGTACTAAGCCTATAAAAAACAATTGTAAAAGAGCCCCGATAACATTAATTCTTTGCTGTTCTAGGTCTTGATGTCAAGTTGCTCTCAATGTAGAGCTTGTGATGCTTTAGTTTATGATGAAGAAATCATGGCTGGGTGGACAGCAGATGACTCAAACCTGAACACTACCTGCCCTTTCTGTAAAAGTACCTTCCTACCTTTGCTTAATGTTGAATTTAAAGACCTCCGTGGCTCTGCAAGGTCAGTGCATTTTATAGATACTCTATTTCTGCCTTTGTACCTGTGTGTGGTTATATTTTGCACAAGAGGACCTTTGATATCTTTCCCCGTCTAGATGTTAGCAAGAATGTTACTGCCTATTCAGTGGTCGTGATTGCAGTGAAGGAAGTTATAAGTTGTGTAAACTATTCAGTTGCATTATAAAACAGCCAAAACCCAAAGAACTAGTTGCCTATTTTAATTTTTTTGTTTCATAGTTTCTTTTTAAGCATATGGAAGGTGTAAGTCAGTTTTCATTTTGTTTTGATGTTAAGACAAAGCCTATGGACTTTAAACTTTATAAAAACATAGGAAGACGTTCTTAAATCTGTCAGCAAAGAATTTTTCCCAGACCAAATTCAGCATTTAGTCCCAATGCTCAGCCTTATTGTTTCTGCAGTTTAAGCTTCTCTGCTTGCTGTTTTTAACCTCTATTAATTGCACTGTGGAAAATGGAACTTAAAATTAAGTTCCAGTTCTCACTGTAGTGGTTATTGCTGTGAAGCAGAGGTTCCACTAGTTCTCTAATGCAGAAATTTAATACCTGTATTAACTGTAGAGTGTGTACTTCAAAGAATTAGCAAAGCAAGACACATTTGTGTTGTCATGTGCTTGTAATGGTGTATGATCATGTAGTCTGTAATGTCACATTACAATAGCAACCATTTTTAGTGATGTGTCACCTATTAATACACTGTTGCTGATTTGAAGCCATCACAAACTAAGTTCATCTGTAATGATTTATGTCTAGTGTAGGATGCCTTCCTTTGCAGATCAAATCTCTCTATGTGTTCATTTACTCTGCCTGTATAAGTTGCAGGGGTGAGAACAGGATGAAATTTATGGTCTGTTGTCAAGCTTTTTAATGTTGTGTTTCCTTCTTTTGCTACTTCTGAAAAGTAAATGTAGAAAATAATAACTTTATGATTTTATGCTTATATCTTTACCTTTGTATTTTTCTCCCTCCCATTCATGTTGTAATTTCAGCTTTTTCCTGAAGCAAAGTACCTCAGGAGATAGTTTACAGAGTGGCACCCTTCCATTAAATACGGATCCTCTGGAGCAGAAACCGTTGTCCAGTCCAGCCGTTGCTGACTTGATCAGTTTTTCAGATCACCTGCAGTCCAGCCACACCATAGCTGAAGAAACTAGCTCTGCAGCTGAGCAGGGGTAGGTAAAACAGGATTGTTACCTCTGTCAGAAATGCATCAGTACTTCCATACTTATAAGGGTAAGGTTGAATTTTATACCAAAAGTGGTGAAGTACAGTTGTAACTTGAGGATCATCTCTTTCCTTTCTCACTTTCTGCATGTTTTAAGTATGCTTTTATCAGTTTGAAGTAAACTCATTCCACCAAGTGAGGAGGTTCTAGAGATACAGCTATAGAAATGAATCTTCATGTCCGTCTGCTATTGATGAATAGGTAAAACCTTTACTCAGTATGGTTAAAACCCAATCACTGTTTAAACTCACATAGAAATTCAAGCATTGCTTCTCCTTTCATTGTATGTATGATTTAACAATAAGGCCACTGCACTATGGGAAAAAATAAGTCCATTTGCTGGAACACTTTGCTTGAGAGAAAGTTTTGGGAGCACTCAAGACTTGTGCTGACCTTGTGTTCTATGAGAAACCTGTGTAAAACTGAAATTCTGAAAAACAATATTGCTTTTGAAACAGTTTGAGGAAAAAAATCATTAAGGGGAAGGTGTCATGTTGGATGAGGGAAGAACTAAAATAATGTTATGAATTGTGACCTGTTTGCTGGGATGGTGACATTTTTTTTGTAATTGTTTGGGGTTTTTTTTAATCATCATTCAGTTTGAAATCTGGAGTATTAGTGCCTCAGACTAATGAGCTAATGCCTGTGTGAGACAACTAAAACTTTAATCAATGCAGTAGTAGTTAGTCTTAATACACTAAACATTGAAGGTGGTACTGCTTATGTTAACATCTTTATTTTGTGACAATGTATTTTTAACTAAAATAAAATTTAGAACTAAAAGTCACTGCTAAATAATCTCTTCCCTCTCTACAGATTATCTGGGAGCAGACACTTTCCTGTTTTACTTTGTACTTCTTTACTGTAGTTAAAGCTGTAGCTTTATCCATTATAATTATAAGGAGCACAGAACAAATATTCCCAGATCTGCAAATGTCTTGATTGTGCATTAAATCTGACGCGCCTGACTTTACTTAAGTTAGCTTGGTGGATGAGTTTGACACAATTTTTTTTATTATTACTTCAACATGCAATTTTTAAATTGGTTTCTGCTGTACCGTTGTTCTGTTTATGACACTTAGAACATAAAGGGAAAAGGAAGTAAAGGTGAGTGTAGTCAAAAGGAGATAATCTTCATAGATTGACAGAACTGTGCATTGCTGGTTTTTTAAGCAAGGTAAAGCTGTACAAGAGTAGTGGTTTCTGTACAGAACTGCAGTGCTTTCAAATTAATATATTAAGTTATACCTAGCTGCATTTCTGAAGGGATGTTTATACTGGTCTGAGGCACATTTTGTTCTGTGTTGCCTAAGCAATGGAGTTAAGTGGGAAAATACAATTTCATATTAATAGAGAAAATTGGTTTGGGATCTTCACTTGGCAGCCTTCCTCTGCTTCCTTCCTGTTGCCATAGAAATGCTGAAGTATTAACGTATTTTCTTCTAAAATTCACACAGTGATTTGGCAGAAGAACAGACTACAGATCCCACCACCATGAAGACACATGCCAATAATCCACCAAAAAGGGGCGTGTCCTTGACTCGGAGCCACAGTGTGGGAGGTCCACTGCAAAACATTGATCTCTCCCAGAGACCATCTCATGGCATTTCAACAGTTAGTCTTCCAAATAGTTTGCAGGAAGCTGTGGTAAGTCTAGAAGCTGCATATTCAGTTAAAAGAAAAATATTGAAGACAATGAATTTTATAATATTCCACTGGCAGTATTCCTGTCCCATTTGCAGAATGGGAATGGCCAAGCATATTTTCACCTTCTTACAACTGAAAAAAATCTTAGTTCAGTTAATCAAAAATTGCTTTTCCAATACTTTGTCAAGCAAACAGTTCTACTTGAATGAATGAAGCTATCTTTGTCTTTCTAAATATGGAAGTTCAATAGTAAAGCAACGCCAACAGCTGACTTTTAGTCAGCTGCAAGATGGAAAGTTTGTTCTGTTTCTGTGCATGTACTTACACTCGTGCTGTATATTCTGTTAGGCTTACCTGTGGAGTGGATGGGAGAAGGTGAGAGGCAGTATTAAGACTCTTACCTTTCTTGTGAAAAAAACGTGTTTCTCCTCTCTCTTAGTACTTGTTATTTTCCAGAGGCTGCCTTAACATGTGAAGTAATGATTCAGTTCCACAGCTCATATAATTACTGACACTTCTCTTCACTTTCCATTGCTCAGGCTGGGTACTGGCTACCAGCTTAAATAGCTTAAAACTGCACAAACAGGAATAAGTTCTAACAAATTAGCATTTTTTTTCTTGTTCACATAATAGAAAAAGCGTAGGTGATTGACCTTTAAGAAATCACCAACAGTCAAAACTGGTGATGCTATTAAATTTATTTTGTGTTCAGTAGCTCCAGAGCTTCTTCCAAATGTCAAAAGAAACTCTACATGGAGGTTTCCAGGGCATGTAATCCTGAAAAGTATTTCTGGAAGAAAAATCTTCTTTGATTTAGTAAAAACAAAATCAAAAGCAAAAGCAAACAAAAAACCCTCCACAACTAACAAACAAAAAAACACCCCAAAACAAATGAAACCAAAACACCAAAACAATTATTTTTTGTGCATGTTCTATTTTTAGGATCCTTTAATAAAACAGCGGAACCCTGCCCCTGTATCTGTACCTTATTTGAGCCCTTTGGTACTGCATAAGGAGCTTGAATCACTCCTGGAGAATGAGGGAGAGCAAGTAATTCATACATCCAAATTCATCAATCAACACCCCATAATCTTCTGGAACCTAGTCTGGTATTTCCAACGGTTGGATTTGCCCAGCAACTTACCTGGACTCATTCTGACATCTGAGCACTGCAATGAGGGAGTGCAGGTAAATGGCATCCTCGTGTTAGATCGGCAGGTACTACAGTGAGCAAAGCTGGAGGGCTTGGTTCAAAACAACTGCCTAAATAATTCCTGAACAGCTGAATAGAAGTTCTTGGGTTTTTATCATACAAGTAGATAGCTTTGTTTCCCACAAGGATTCTTGAAGGGAGATGTGTGAAAACATTCTTCAAATTCTAGTCAAGATGGTCCCTACTGAAAAGCCAGAGAGTAAGACTCATTGAAGAATAGGAAACAAGATGTGTCTGCAAAGAACTCAAAAACTGTAATATATTGCAATACACAGAGTGAGTTACACACTTGAGTTTATAATCCTTAAAGTTACTGCACCATATTTGTTGTTCGCTTCCAAGAATAGGTTTTGCTATTCAAACTCCACCAAGTATGTAGAACAGATGTATTTTTTGAGTATTTTGCCTTTCTGATTTAAAGGAGTGGATTGAAACCTATATCATTTTTATGTGTGGGTACAAGTTGAAATTAAATATGTATTTGTACCTGATGCATGCCAAAAAAGTAGTATTTTCCTATATACTTGTACACACTTCAACTTTAAATTCTTTCCCTCAATTTTCAAAAAACACCCACGTAGAATTGAGAAAAATTTTCCAAGAAATTAAGGTGAAGGCAATACTAATGAAATCTAAAGCATCCTGGAAAACTAAAATGCATTAACAGGGAAAACAGCAAGATGGGACGTAATATCATGTAATTATTATTTAAATAGACACATTAAGTGATAAGTTTTTCTTGCCTGGTAATTCTTACTGTATTAGTGATTCCAGAGGCACTTAATTTTATAAAATAATTACATAAGTGTTGTTTTGACCACCATATGTTTTTAATGGCAATAAATAGTTCATATTTGTATAGATATGAAGATTCATTCTGCTTTTTGGGAAGGCCAATACCTAGACATGAATACCAAAATGTTCATCAGGTCAGAAAATATTGCAATATGGTATGATTAGGAGTACAGATCAAGTACTATGTCTGGTGCACAAAAGATATTTCCAGATACATACTCAAAAAGATTTTCCTCAGATGCCTGTAGAAAACTAAATGGTCTTCATACATTAGAATAAACTATAAAAGATAATTAAATGCTGCAGTACTTGCGACTGCTCTGGTTGAATGCAGTTTACTGTAGAGGATAACATCTGCTCCTGTTTGTTAGATTCAAGTTAAATAAAGTTAACCTTCTTTGTTCGCAAAAATAGTAAAAGGACAGGAGTTTTAAATAATGTAACACTGTACTGGTGTTTTTAAAACGTATTCCGTTTCCTCGTGTGTTTTAGCTTCCTTTGACATCTCTTGCTCAAGATAGCAAGCTAGTATACATCCATCTTCTGTGGGACAATATCAACCTCCACCAAGAGCCGGGGGAGCCCCTCTATATATCTTGGAGAAATCTCAGTAAGTAAAACAAATGCTACAGAAAACAGAGGGAGAAAGACTATGGAAAGAAACCGTTGGTTTATACTAGCTGAAGTGTACACAGCCCATCAATTTGCAGTATTTTTTTAGTATCTGAAGCATCTGCAATCCCTTCACATAGTACTTCACATAGTCTGGGTATCAAATTAGTTGTGAAAATAAGTTTGATCTGCTCATCACATGTCTTACACTTACAAGATGCTCTAGACATGGTGTTAAATAACCCTCACTTGATTTGAATGCATTAAGTTTCACTTCAGTTTCACTGCATTATCTGGTAATAGCTACACAGGCATGTACAAGAAGGCTCTGTTACAAAAAAGTATCTTTTGTAACATCACCAGGCCCTTTAATAGGTACATTTGGCACCCCTCCTAACTGTCAAAAAGTGAGTTCAAAGAAAGCCTTGTCTAGCATAAAAACAGGCAGACTGGTTAAAAAAACTTAAGGACTTTCTTACTTCTGATCATCAGAAAACCTTCTAATTCCATGTTTTTACTTTTAAAAACTATGCTAAGAACTATGTCATGTGCTAATTTTGGTTCTAAGGAATTAAAAGGCATTTGTTGAAAAATGTCCTTAAAATAAAGAGGTTGATCAAAAAATTACAGTCAAGAGCACAGAAGAACATGTGTTATTTCCCTCAGATTCTGCAAAGCATATTGATGTAACCACAATAGATGAAAAGCATCCCCAAATCATCTAGCCATGAATGGCAATGCATAAATATATATATATATATATATTCATGTAAGCAGAGGAGCAAAGGGCCTGTTTTAGATGTGGAAGAAAAATAGACAGGCCATATAGCAGTGTCAGAAAATATTCTGAAAACACAAAATTATGTTTTGTAAAGCATCATATATGTCAATTTGATGAAAACATAATGTTGATGTGGTCAAGATTACTGGGCTTGGTCTGCAATTCATTTGCACACCATGTACTCACTGGCTAATCTGTAAACTTACTTCATTGCCAGTACATGGACTTACTATTCCCTCATGAGTTGCTGTCTTTCAGAAAATAATAGTTCAGTGTTACTCTGAGCATGGCATTTTAAGTGACAAATCATGATGGTAAATGTCTTGGTCATTTTCTTTCCTGTTTGATTCAACTGTGCATTATCTATTTCAATATGTATCAAAAAGTTATCAGTTAATTGTAGGTGGCTTTTAAGAAAGGCTTTGATAAGAAAAGTTTCTTTGCTAAGGAAAGTGACACTTCTATTTTTTTCTTTCCCCTTGTGTAACAATAATCTTCTTGCAGTGAACCTAATTTTTAAGTACAGCAATAATACTGAGCTAACCAGCCATCACAGGCAACATCTGATGCTGGGTATTCTTCAGTCTTGTGGTATTTCTCTGTCACGTGGGACCTCTTCCACACGGATACTTGATGCATCCTGTAACTTCTGGGTAGAATTACTTTTGAGTGAAGACTATGAGCAGACAAGGTCCTTCCATTATAACAAATTTCTCTATATTGACTAGAGGTTCTCTATGTGTATCTCACTTTTGGAAATACTTCTGCTTATTAAAGTGAAAAAAAAAAAATCTTTACTGCTGTAATAGTCTGTACGGTTCCACTTCCCAGATTCTTCTGAAAAGAAACCCTCCACACTGGCAGAAGATCAGCAGGCAACGTACACATTGTTAGAGAACATCAAACTAAGTATTCAACACAATGATGTTATGAAGCCAATCAACCTCCTCCTACAGAAAGTTAAACCAGATGTGAAACGACAGAGGTAAAGACATAATCTCTTCTTAGTTTCCCCCCACTAAAAGTTAAATAAGATCAGACTGTGTACGTTTCATAGCGATAATTTCATAAAGACCTCTGGGGAAGATTCCATTTCATTTGTGTCCACCAAAAACCATCTGTACTCTTCTACACCTGTGTTTACGAACTGATGCACTCTATATTCAGATGCATAGTTCAACCAGATCAAATGGATGAATGTGACTCTTTAATAAAAATGGACATTTTACAATGAGTAAGAAAAATGCAGGTATTAATTACACAGATTTTGATGTTGCTCCAGATCTAGCCAGTTGATAAATACAAGTGTCCTGTTGCAGTGTGTGGAATATTCTCGCAAGTTATATCTTCTGAAATTCTAGCAATCTGGAGTACTGGCTATGAAAAGTGGATGCAGTGTGAGTCACAAAGAGAGGGAGATGTGTAAATACTTCTTGTATTTTGTAACCTGCACTGCAGTTCAAGGAAGGCTTTGTACAAGAGCACAGACTCTGAAGTAAACTACAGCAGATATAAGATGTATTTAAGCTTCTTATGCTAAGTCATCTTTGTTTCTGTGTTTTGTAGTTACTAAAAAGAAACATAAACTGCTCTGCTTAGAGAGGCATCTTTGTTTTCCACAAGGGGAAAAAATAATATCTGGTTATTTAATGATACCTATTTCTGAGATTGACCATGACATTCTGAAACAAAAAACAAAAGTATGGATGATCTGAAGGAGCCCATACCCACACATTGCTTCATGGTCAGGCAGGAATGAATTAATAATAAATAAAAAAGTGGTGGTTAATTTAATATTTCTTGTTTATTAGGCATTTCTATGGCAGAGGAATTTTTCACAGAAAATGTAACTACTAGGATTTGGGACTGATGTGACTTTCTGTCAAGTAAAAGTATTCAGGCATTAAAAAACCTTAAGCTAGTAGTCATGTATGTAGATTGGTCACTTTTTTCACAAGCAAGGTTAACAGAACTGTTGTTGAAACTACATAATGGAAGTCTTCAATATTGACTTTGAAAACAGAATAGTTGATGCTTTCATTAACTCACCCTTCAAAATATTCCCCTAGGAGTTTTTATAGGGAAATTCTTTTCCTGTCTCTGGTGTCTCTTGGAAGAGAAAACATTGACATTGGTAAGTAAAAAAAATACTGTGAAATGCATAGTTCTTTTCGATATTTTTCATGAAAGCTAGTATATAAAATCTGTTTCTAAGATTCAGTTGTGTTTTAGTGAAAATTACTGCACTGTCAGTCTTTAGATGTTGCTTTTATGTAAATATAATTCAGATGAAACCATTAATTTTTACTTTGTTTGAAACCAGTAATGAGTTATTTTAAACAAAGAGTATTTGAAGAGCTTGAAGTTTTAATTCTCCATGTCTGAAAGCTTGTTTCCAGTCTTGTCCATCTTTCTCTGACCCACATATCAGACCTGTGTTATCCAAACACCTGATTTCCCACCCTCTACTGATCTCTTCTATCCTGTCTTCTATTTGGTGCTACACAATTGAAGTGACTCCCTCATGGAATGTGATAGGGGAGCTACACTGGGAACAGGCAAATGGAGCTGTGAAAGAAGCAATGGGCATCCACCTCTACACCATCTTATGGGGATCTTTTTCAGGTCCTCTGAGAAGGTGCATTTTGAAGAAAAAAAAAATCAGCATCTAGTTAATGAAGATAATTTTGTTACTATATAAAAATCACCAAAAGCATTTTATAGGAATAGTAGTGTGCATGGTACAATTTTTCTTAAATAACTTCAACTCTGCTTTTTCTATTTCAGAGGTCTTTGATAGTGAATACAGACTTGCACTTAAAACACTACCAAAGGAAGTTCTTGAAAAGATGCAGAGAATAGACGTTCCACCAAGCAGCAGGGTTGAGTGTTGCAGGAAGTGGTTTGGAGCACCTTTAATATAAAAACAAGGAAGACGCACACCATACTTCGGAGAGACAAAAGCAGAGCTGAACAAACCCAAGAGCATGGTGACATACTCACTTTTGAGTCTCAAAAGGTGTTAATCAAGCAATTTGTCAAACCAGTTTCATTGAACTGCAACATGTATTCTTCTCACTTGTGTAACGGGCACATTTTAAAATTTGTCAAAATGTTTTAAAATGATGAGTTTGTTTCAGTGGCTGATCTGCTTTTCCCCTATATATATATATTCTTTAATTTCCTCAAAATTTTCCTTCACAATATCAAGCTGTTGAAAAAGCTGATGATGAAACAGTAGTCTATAGCTGGTGACTTTCTTAAGGGCCACCAATACTGGTGTATTTTAATGAAGTACTTTTCCAGTACTCAGGTTCTTCAATGCTTCTTTAAAATGATCTTTACCTAGAGAGGGGTCCTTTTATTAGTGTGTGGTATGGTTGTATGAATGTAAATATTTGAAACCTTGGATTGGAAGCTGCAATGCAGTTGCTTTCATCAGACAGTACATTAAATTGCTACCCTTCTCCTGACTCTTGTCCCCGTCAGTATTCTGAACTACCTTTGCTAACCTTTTCAAAATGTTTATCCACAGCTGTGAGAAAACAGAGACTTACACTCAACTTTCCTATATTCTCTATCTGATAAACTGTAACATTCTGTAAATGTACTGGCTGCTTTCTCCAAAGAAGGTTAAGCTTCTACACAAAGCAGCTGAGAAATGGATGGCTTTCTAAAAATTATGTAGGAAGCTCAAATGGTATTAGAATACACACAAGAATTGTGTGTAATACACACAGATACTGCCTGAAAAAAAAAATTGCGCTTTATACTATTTGCATGTGTGTTTAAGAGGTGTCCTCCTCTAATTCTTTTATCACCCTGTCCCTTGGTTTTATACTATGGGTTAATTATTTTGCACTGATAGTCCAGATTCAATATTTCAATTAAAATGTATTTATAAATGTGGTCTTCAAGGTGTATATTAGCAGAAATTAAGTGCTTATGTGTATGATCTGAAAAGATGTATCCATCTTTTGTATTGCTTCTAGTAGATAAGACACTTCCTCACCTCACATATTTAATTGACTACAGTAGTCATAGTCTTGGCAAGGAGAGCCTGGATACTGGTCAACAGTGTAAGTGTTTCTGTTACTTGAAGAATATTTTAAGATTTATTCCAGGTTTTTGCTGAAAATTAGTAATATGGCTTTTACAATGGAATAATTCATAGAGAAAAAATATATTTGTAGCATGTAAAAGGAGCATATAGCTTAAAGTATTAATTGCATCTGGATATGAATGTATTTACTTGATACTACTTTAAAAACTTTTCATTCTTCAACTTTTGAGGGATGAAGATCTGTCTGGAACTATTTTTTACATGAAACAATAAAACCATTTTTTTTTCATGAGATGAAAACAAGGGAGTTGCGCTACATATGACAAAATATATTTACATCATAGACTGATACCTTGTATTTTGTCTAAAAGTGCTGATCCTAAGTTAATATGGGGATATTACCTGGACAGATTCTCTCCTGATAAAACTGTTGTGCTTTCTCAACAACTAAAAGCAAGAAAGCACACAATTTTTTTTTTTTTTTAATTCTTTATTCTTTGGGTTTATGCATGGTTGCTTGCTGATACCTGTCCTACATCACAATTAAAGAATAGTCCTTGATTCTTCATCTTTTCCTCTCTTCTTCAGTTACATAATTACATGGTTCCATCCTTCTAAAATTGAAGTCTATCTAAAGATATCTAAAGTAAATAACTTAATATTTTTACAAATCAGCAGCAAATTTTTCTATGTAACTATATGCATTATTTTTCAACAGACAGCTACGCAAAGACCATTATTTTTGAGTATTAAATGGACAAACCATGTGATTATATGACGCAATTTGCAAGAAATCAAGTTTTAGTTACACTTAAATTCTCCCAACTCATTAAATGGCAAGGAAAATCTGTCTAGTGAGTGCTGGTTTAGATACGTGACATCCAAAAAGTTTTAAAGCATAGTAACTAATATTATTATGAACTAGTTTTCCTAAACACATCATCTTCATTTCCAAACAACTTTCTCATCTGTTGGTGAAAATATAGATTAATAAGGGAGTAGTGTTGTAAATACAGCAAAGCAGATTGTGTCACAATACCTAGTGTTAATTGTTAAACCTTTCCCAACTATATACACTAAACAAACAAACAAAAAAACCTAACAGAAGTAAAGCCAGAGGAGAAAAGGATAGCTGCAGAATTGGACTTGCTTTGATTTTCTCTTGCATATTGGCATTTTTGTACACTACAAATTAACTGCTATTCCTGGTATAGGCACCTGGCTTTCAGGGTGGTAGAAGTCCTGCATGTAGCTACTTGAAATCTTGAATCTGCATATTTTAATTGATTCTTTAATACAGAATAAAAAAGGAAGACCTTCGCTTTTTTGTAGGGAGTTCTTAATGCTTAGGTTTTAGAGTAGCTAACTAATCAGTTGTTTTTTAATGTAATCCATAGCTCAGATGAAAAGGGAGATCTTTGAAAACAGTTCGTTTTCATCTCAGATTTTTCTGGGGGAAAAGTAAGTTTCACAAAATCTGGCCAAAAATAACCAGGGAAAAGTTTCAAAAGCTTTTTGTAAGTGCATTGCAAACATTTTTGTTCTTCTGAAAATTAGGCACTAAAGGCACCCTTCTGCAATTTAATTGACAGGATGAACTTCTTGGGCTACATGGGGATGACTTAGTAATGTACAAATGCTTCTAAATTGTTTGACACCCAGCTCCTATGAATCCAAATTTATCTGAGTCCATTATACATTATTGATCTGAGGAAAGTTTTGGGAAGGAGGGTTGAGCGTAAGCTAGATTTTGGTTCTGTTTTTTGTCAATATAAACAGAAAAAATAGCATTTTGCTCACTTGCGAAACTCTTGCCTCCGCATACTCTTTCTAGTACCTCAACAGCCAGTGTTCAGGAGTTTATTCTTCTGTGGATATTTTGTGATTCCCACGTACAACCTGAGGAAAACATTTGCAGATCATCAGCACTAACTTCAAAACATGTGATTTGTGCACAAAATGAGGATGTAGAGCAACTTGATAACAGAAGTGGATGCAAACAATGAATTTCAGGTACACCCAAGAACTTAGAAAGTTTATATTGAAAGAAAAATTATCAAAGAGAAGCTTCCTTAAATTGTTTCCATAAGGATGTTGAACTGCAGCCAGTTGTGCTAAGATACTACCTTGCACCTTTCACCCAGCTATAAATCAGTCACATGTACAGCTTGTGTGCTCACATGCGAAGAGCTGGGTTTTTTGTGGAATTGAAACAACAAATGAGGTCTTAAATGTTTAAAATCAGGATTCTTAAGTTAAAAAGCTTTTCTTTATTAATTATATTCTGGCACATCACCAAATCCTGACAACTTTGAAAACCTTTTAGGCCTAGGAGACTGGTGTGGTTGCAGTGTTGGCGCAGTCATTTGTTCCAGCTTTTACATGTTACCAGAAGCATCTGTATGTTACTTATAATCATATCCTGTCTTCAAATTTTATGTAACTTAAGTTTAGACAATACAATTGTAATGGAAAATATTTTATTTACTATATGTGTTTCAAACTAAATCAATTTTGCAAGTAACTTAGTCTTGTTCCTTGTGGAATTTCACATTGGTTAAGCTCAAGCTACATTGCACTTGTGAATAAGTAATACTCTATTTTAACTGTGAATTAATGGCTTTTTGTATTGCTGCAGCTAAAAGAATATACCTTTCATTGAGTTTACTGCTTTCCTTGAATAACTGCAAAATAGGGGATATTTTCAAAATGTATATTAAATTAGATAATAGAAGTTATATTTTTAAAACAAATTGTTAAAATGTAAGGAGCTGAAGAATCCACTCAGTAGTTTTTTCTTTTTAAAACTTTTAATTCAACAATTATTTCAATGCAGATAACTCCTATTTTATTTACAGTAAGCAGGTAATCTTATTCACATAATTGTATCGTTTTCAACAAAAGGGTTCTTTTTTTCTTTCAAGTAATAAAAATCTTAAAATGCATTCTGTATATCCACTTTTCACTATGTATCTTTTTAAAAACAAACACCCTTTTGACTTGTAAGAGTTGAAACTGAATGGTTGGATTGGATTCTAGTTCTGTAGTCTCCTGTGCTGTATATTGTGATGCATACATGAGAGGATCGGATGGCGTTTTTATTTGTTCTTTCAGTCTGCATCAACCAATGGTGCAAATAAAAGGGATTGTTTGCTGTTGTTCAGAAGCACATTAAACTCCTATGAGGAGCTCAAAATAAACTATATAGTAACAAGGATGAAATGATGTAGTGTGAATAAATTATTAATCTATTAAGTGAGCTGGGAAGCTTAATGCAATAAAATTTGCACTGGTTTAGAGACTGTTTTGAACTGTTGAAAAATGGCATCCATTTACTTTGATTAACAATTGTTTCTCTGTAATATTTTCTGTACATTTGACAAAAATTTGAGTTTAAAAGGGCACTCTATATCCTGAATTCTGTATAGATATTCTAGACTAAGAAACAATTCTTAATGTTGTTCCGAAAATAAAATATATATGCATCCTGTGTAAAAATGCCATTTTTTCACCACTGGAATTTAAATGATTGACAGAATTTAATCTTAAGTGTAAATTCAGCCTATAGTTCAGCAAAAGACTTTTGGCTGTCTTTTTGCATAATTATTTCACAGTACCTCAGTGGCTTTTGAATGATGGGAAAGAGCAGAGGCAGGGGGAGAGGGAAATAAAAAATGGGACTCACTTGTGGAGATGTGGCTTCTAGAGAGTATGGATGGCTCTGTGGCACCTTCAGCAAGCACTGGGCATCAGTAGAGGTAAGAAGAGGTGAAGAACAGGCTCAGTGTGACAGAATCTGTAAAGCTCTTGTTTGTAGGAAGAGCATAGCCCCTGGCTTCCTGAGGATAGCTGGTGCTCTCTGCAGCATATTTGTGGCTTTACTTGGGGGAGCACTTCCCAGGAATTCTGGTTTCTCAGTGGCTTTGTAGTGGGATCACAAAGTCATGCTTTCACCTGATGCGTCCTAGCTTGTCAAAACATTGGTGGACCTCATAACATACTTGTGGGTTACATGTAATTTTCGGGTTGGTTTTTTTTTGGTTTTTTTTGGTTTTTTTTGGGTTTTTTTTTGGTTTTTTTTTTGGTTTTTGGTGGGGTTTTTTGTGTTTTTTTTTTGGTTTTTTTGGGGTTTTTTTGTTGGTTTTTTTTTTGTTTTTTGTTGATTTTTTGGGAGGTTTTTTTGGGGGGTTTTTTGGGGGGGTTTTTTTGGGGGTTTTTTTGGGTTTGGTTTTTTTTGGGTTTTTTTTGTTTTTTTTTTAGTTTGTTTTGTTCTGTTTTTTTTTTATGGGGCAGGGATTGGAGTGAGGCTGAGATGAAATTTAAGTAGTAGAAATTGCCAGTGCCTCAGGCCTTCTTCACCTTCACAACTGAGTATCTTTCAAACCTCCCTCATGTATGGCAGTCAGTTCATTAATGTGACAGGAAGCAATAAGAGTACAAGACCCTAAAGACCTTTCTTGGCTAATGAGACTGATGTGCATAGCACACATTGATATCTTGTGGAGAAGATTTGTAATAAACCCATATTTCCAGACCTAGTTTTAGATAGAGAGCTGTCAGGAACAGTTAGTCTTCTGGACTTGTGTATCTTGCAAGCATCACACTGACTTTCCTTGTTTTCCTCTGACTGCTGACTTTGTCACTGCTGAATTTTCGGTAGTGCTGCTTGCTAAGAATATTACCCTGTCTTAGCATTTCCTGCCCTTCATGTGGCCTGTTGAGGGAGGAGACAGAAGAGAGGGAGAATGCTGAGCAGGAACAAATGCTTCCATTTGACGAATCCCCAAAGAAGCATGAACACAGGGTTTGGGTTGGAAGCTGTAGAGAGGAGGGAACTGCTACTTCCTTGTTAGAATCTGGTGGGAAATTTGAGGGAATGTGATAGCAAAATAGCAGAAGGTGCTTGCTTAAGGAAGCTCTGCTGCTTCATGTGTTCAGAATCACCTTGAGTGGGAGTTCCTTGCTAATAGTAATAGTTACTTCCATTTCTGTAAAGACAAACTTCTACTGTCTACAAAGAAAAGGAAGAGCCAACTAACTTGCCAGGCTGGAAAACTGATGGGGTCCACAAGTAATCTGAAAGGTCTTGCCTCTGTGTAGGAATAATTGCATGTGCCAGAGCAGCTAAGCAAGAAAGGCCTTGTGTTCCTGGTGGGCATCAACCTGACCCTGAGACAGCCCTAAAAAATGCTCAGACTTGACCAGCCACTGCCCTGCTTCAGAAGGTGTTTGCACATTACTGTTTTCCAGAGTTGCCTGGAAGTCTTGGTGGTTCTGTGGAGTTGGGTGGTAGACAGAAACTGCTGGGAAGACCAAGGGCTCACTTCACCTAGTTACGAGAGTAGTTCAGAGGGATGTTCCAATATTTTGTTCAGGTTTCTTCAAGATGCTTTCCTTTGGCATTTTTTCCTCATTTGTTGTCTGCGTCACGCTGCCTAAATTCAGACCTCGCTGGTTAAAAGTGATGATGTATGTCAGTGTTATGTGTATTCTGTTTCCTTTGGTTGCAGAGATGAAATGGCAACCAGTCAGGTTCTGACCAGGGTCTGTTACTTGCCCTGAAGCTTAAGGTGTCTTGAGTATGCAGCCAAGCTTCAGACTTGCAGAAAGTCTGCCATTAGAGCAGAAATCCTGTCAAAACTGCTGAGACATGCAAGGAAAAGCTGCAGTTCCCAGATAGCACTTGGCATTTAGTATCACAGGTTTTAAACTGCTGTTAAGCTGGTAAGGGACTATTGCAGCTGCTGGCCTTGTGGCTTTATTGCAGTTTCTATTGCACACGGGCAGAGCAAACATGCTATTCCTTCATTAGCCTCTTTCAGACTGGCCACTTGAGTCATCCATGACCTAAAGCCATGATCAAAGTAGGTGACTGGGAAAACAGTCTGAATTTATCAAAAGCAAATCATGCCAGGCTAAATTGGTAAGTGCTACAGAAAAATAGCATGTCAAGACAGAGCAGTATTGTTCAGCTGGACCTTGGCAAAGCATTTGACACCATTTCCCATAGCTTCCTCCTGGACAAATGTCAAATATAGACT
Source organism: Pyrgilauda ruficollis (assembly GCF_017590135.1). Taxonomy (NCBI): domain Eukaryota; kingdom Metazoa; phylum Chordata; class Aves; order Passeriformes; family Passeridae; genus Pyrgilauda; species Pyrgilauda ruficollis. The sequence continues at coordinate 885,823 of NW_024528933.1, read as the reverse complement.
GGATGGCGGTGATCTGTGAAATGGGCAGGAATCACCTCACAGGTGATCAACGTGTTTTACTGAGGCTGGCAGCCTGTCCCAAGTGGGGCCCCCCAGGGATCAGTACAGGGCTCCGTGTTGTAACATCTCCATGAATGATCTGGATGGGACCAAAAGCACCCTCACCACGTTTGCTGTGTCACTAAACTGATGTTGAGGGGGACACGGGGACAAGGAGAACCACCTTTCACAGACCTGAATGGGCCAAACTAGATGATCTTTTAAAGTCCCCTCAAGCCAGGACAGTTATTTGAGTCTACAAGTCATGATATGCTGATTTGCACTTGAAAGCCTAAGACTGCAGAAGGAAGCAGCAGATGATGTACTAAGGCAGCTCCAAGAAACAAGAGAGGGAGAAGACTGCAGAAAGGATTTTTTTTGTTTAGTGATAAGGCTACGTATTTTCTGGCTCTGACAAGGCCACACATCCTCAAAGCTTGATAACAATAACCAGGACTCTACTGACTTTTTTCACACAATCATACAACTGGGTATTAGTTGTACTATTTCAGAGAAAGAAGCAATCACAGCTTTACAGCAGAACAGGTCATACAGAATAGCCTATACCACTCTGCTTAGTAGTAGCCTGTTCAGAACATTCCTGTTCTTGTCCAGGACACACCTAAGTGCTTGTACACCCTGACCAGAGTACCTCTTAATTGTGTGCAAGAATATTTTACTAGGATTAAGAATCTAGACAGTGCTATTTCCCTTCTGCAGATTGTAAAATTCTTAGCATTGTGAACTTAGTGAATGTTACTCTTATCTACATTTTCTCCAATTAAATTTTGCAGCTGAGAGACTAATGTGGAGTAAAAAGGGACCTTTTTATTCAGTGAAGCTCAGGTTTAACAGGTCTGGTGGGTCTGCACTATTAAACTGCAGGCAATGAACATGGTCTCCATAAAAAAAGTACATTGTAAAATGGAACCTTTAAAATTTTATTGACCTAGCCAGCATTATTTAACTCATGTACAGCCACAATTAACAGCCCTCCCAATCTTTTCTGATTAGTTGTCCTTAAAGAACAGTCTCAGTTAAGTTGTGAATGATGGCTTAAAGCTTGGCAACTGCTTTAGCCACGTCTCTTGGTCCATGGCTCCACTGCACTTAAGTGCTTCATGGCAAATTCTGTCCTAATACAAACCTTAAGTTCAAGGAACACAGGTTTGATCCTGTCATGCCCCTTGTGTACGGGCAGCAGATCTTGTCTCCTTCAACTTTTGATTTTTCCAAAAAATCAGATTAGTCCAGATTTTTCATCTGATACGCTAAAATATGCTTCTAGCCAGGTGAGGCCCTAACTCAGAGAGCCTTGCCACACAGACAGGAATAAAAACCTTCCCAACTTCTTATGTTGTAGTGAAGCTCTATTTACTAGAAACACCTATCTCAACAAAATAGAAGTGGATCCAAATTACTATTTTAAGAACTAAGACAATTTATTTAGCTGCAGACCATTTTAACATCCAACACATGTATTTTTAACTTTTGAGTCAAATTCCCATCATCCTCACCCAGTATACACTGAATACATTAAGGCCACTGAAGTTTCTAATCCCCAAGTCAAATTTTCAAGTCAAACCTTTAAAAGGTGCTTTCTCATGCTCAGTACCAATTTCAAGAGCAGAATGCTGCAATACCTACAGAATCGCCAGCATCTCACATTTGCAGTAACCCAAAAGGATCATCTGAGAGGAACACCAGGGCTCCTCAAAGGACTACCCACCGCCAAAGTTTTTGACTAAGAGCATCATCCAGACGTTCTCAGAACTCTGGCAGGTTTGTGGCCACTTTCCTGTGGAAGCAGTGCCAGTGAACATCTGAACTGCACTTAATTCTGCCAAGAATCAGCTGGAGGTTTAAAGTTTTACCAATGTTATACTCAGTACCAAAGTGACATGATCTTTTCCTAAGAGAACTGCATCAAGATCACGGTTTTTGGTTCTAGTTTGGTGTGCATGATGCAGTAGTCTGAAGTCCTATTTAAGAAATTGCCAGTAACAACATGCACTACAAAGTCTCATACTGGAAGTTTGCCACCAAAGGCGTTTATTGGTTATCAAATGCAAGTCTTTTCAGTATCATGCAAAACATCTTTACTTCTGACTTGATTCAGACTTGGATGTAGAAGCTCTCAAAGAAGAAAGCCGGCGCCTCTTGGCAATCTGCTCCTGGCGTTTCTCCTTCGCTTCCTGAAAGGCATGAAGTATGGAGATGTTACATATTCATGGAGCACTTTAAAACGTATACCAAGGAACAAACTAGGGGAAATGCAGCTTGAAGGAATGAATTCTAAAACTCAGAAAAAATTTTGTGCTATTTTCTAGCCAGGTGAGGCCCTATTGTGAAATAGCACAAAATAATTTCCCTTCTACAGCTCAGAAGAATCCTGCCAGTATTCAAACCAGCACAGACCTGTGTCTTTGCACAGTATGCAAACACCCAAAACTATGTTACACTGCACACCAAAATGTTACTATGCACACCTGAAACTTTAGTTAAGGAAGTGATGTAGAGTTTTCAACACACCAAAGGTGCAGCTCTCTGTTTCTATCTGGAAGTAATGAAATTCAGGAAGCACTGTGCCAAATAATTCAACTGTACTGCTTCCAGTACTGCTTCAGCAGTCACTGCAGTTTTAGGAGCAAGGGCAAACACATGCTAACAAATACCTTCTTGCCAACTTATCCTCCATCAAGATCAATGGCTAAATCTCATTTCTCCACACAATCACTCAAATGCTAGGGCATCTTGAACTTAAACCAGAATTCATTTGAACTAAAACAGCTATAGAAAAAAAGTATCTTTGCAGATACAATTATTTCCTACAATTTATTTCCTTCAAAACAGGCTCTCAGTTTAGTGGGCTTGGTTAATTTATATTCTCTATGACTGAAACAGAAGAAATATTCAAAAAACCCCAACTGACCAGCTGTGTTCATACTCATACTTGGGCACTTATATTCAAAATGAGCAGGTACAGAGCAGCCGAAGGCATACAGCTAGTTTGCCGTATAGTCCAGTTTACCAAATCCCTTGATTCTGGAGTTATATTCCATACAGCTGAGCTAAAATGGCAAACGTACCTTCATCCTCTTGGCCAACAGCTTTGCATACTCTGCAGCTTCCTCCTTGTTCTTCTGAGTACGCTGCTTTTTCAGGGCAATACGCCTGCGCTTATGCTGCAGCACTCTAGGAGTCACCAGTCGCTGGATCTTGGGAGCCTTCGTTCTGGGCTTCTTGCCTAAAAATCATTACAGATCAGCAGAAGTGGCAGAGTACCTTCCCAAGAGACCACAGGCCTCATCCAGCCAACTTTAGAGTAAGTCTGACTTACTATTACAGTAACATTATTTAGTGTACTATGTATTACAACAACTATAGAGTTCAACACCTTCAGAGATTTTACAGGAAAATTATCAATTACCACCAAACACAGCATTAACAATAAACTGTCTTAATGCTTGTGATTTTTTTTTAGAAATGAAGAGCAAATTCCTAGCTTCTCAGCAGACCTGTCTCCTTGAACTCCCCCTAGACCTAGATTTTTTAATAATAAAGGAATCCATTATATACCTTCCAGAACAAGCCATTGTTTCCAGCATTAAAAAGACATCTACAATTTTACTTAGGTTTGACATTGTTTATCCCAAAAACCACTGTCCACAATGGGCAAACAACACATGCATCTGTAAAATAAAATTTTACTAACCAATCCTGACACACTTTAACAGTCATACACCAGAGTCTGATATCCACCAGGATCATATTCTTCAACTGAGAAAACCATTTCCTATGGTGTGTTTCTTTCCCCCACAAACTTTCACAGTACTCAAGTCTAATCATACTGTTCTAAAAATCCACTTTTTTCACCCCAGTCAAAAGCAAAAAAACCCAAAATTAAAATCTTACACTGCATTACAGAGGTAGTAAGGACAGAAGTGCCCTGCCAATAAACCTCATTTCAGACTGCCTGCCATAAGCAAGGGGGAAAAAATCCTAGCATTTTCTCTCTACACTGCCTTTCCCCCTACACCATGAAAGTTATAACAACATTCCACCTTATATTTAACTTTCTTTCATTAGCAACTACTTTTGGGTTATTATTAGAAATACTAGAAAAAATTACTCAAGATTCTATCAAACTTTTAAGAACAAACCGTGCCAAAACATGGCAGAGGGGTGAAGGAAATGAGGCAACCAAGAAACTATTTTTTTTCCACAAGTTATGGCTGACAAAGCTTAAATATACTGAGTGTCAACTTCCCAGATGCACTACTAACTGTGCTTTGTCCAGTGTAGTAGACTGGACACCTCGGCAGTAATTACAGAAATCCCAAGAGCTGTACTATTGGGAGTTCTTACCCTCTTTGTTCAGAGGCTTCCTCACAACATACTGGCGAACGTCATCTTCCTTAGAGAGGTTGAACAGCTTGCGGATCCTGCTGGCCCTCTTGGGACCGAGACGACGGGGCACAGTTGTGTCAGTCAGCCCAGGAATGTCCTTTTCACCTTTGGGAATATAAGTTTAAACATGCCAATTACTACACTGAACACCAGGTTCAGCAGCAAAACCCTAATACGCAAGAATTCAAGGTAAGGCTAGGTAATCTTTGGGGTTTGCCTGTCAATAGCACCACTGCAGCCACCCTTGGCTGCTTTGACATGACCAGACTGCTGTAGCAACAAGAAGTAACCAGTTTTAGCATTACAAGAATGCAATGCTCAGAGGACTCCCTAAGACGCAGCAGTCACACTCTGAAACCGGGACTGCCATTTCCATTTCACACAACTTACCAACCTATCAAGCAGGCTCCTTCCAGGTGCACATGTCTACCTATTTATTGGCTGTTTCACTCAGACTCTTACCCTTCTTCACTATGACCAAGTTCAGGACGCTCAAGTTTGCATCAACGATGCAGCCACGGACAGACTTGCGCTTTCTCTCGCCGGTTCTCCTGGGGCGATAGCACGAATGGCCCTTGCTGAGCAGGAGGCGGACACGTCCGTGGGTCAGGACACCCTGCTTCATGGGGAAGCCTTGCTTGTCATTGCCACCGCTTATCCGGACAACGTACCCCTGTGAAAACACAAACACTTCCGAGTTACTCACCTCTGTATTTCCTCCAGTAGGAGATACCACAAAAGACTGCACAGAACAACAGAGCAGCATGTTCATGGCTCAGCTTAAGTCACTGTTACTGGCAGTGCAAACAACTTTAACAAACACCTTTGGAACAGTTCAGCAATTTTACTCAAGAAATGTAAAAGACACCTCTGTAAACCAGAATTTACAGTTAGTGTGATTCACATCCCTTTGAAGTTTTGTTGGAAAGTAATAGCACAAAATCTCTTACAGTTATTGTTCAGCTTTTCTGCAATTGTAAACTTAATTAAAGCCAGTTATCTTGACAAACTGGAAAGCTGCACAGAACACAGGAGTGTCTGGAGTAGTGACACACAGGAAAAAAGCGTTTGATCACTTTCCTTGCAAAGATGGCAGCAGAAAAGATCACGCTCCTCAAATTCAGCTGCATGTCCATATCAACACTAACTATTCCAAACCCAACCACCAGGCCAAGCACGTTTTTTCTCACATATTAGCAGCAGTTTAAACAAAGCCAATTTTGAACGGACCAGCAGTTTTATACCTCAAATTTAACTCATCCTGAATACCAAGAGACAACACTCAAATGGAGAGCAATAAGCTACTGTGAAGGGGAACAAGAAACTCTAAACACAAGGCTTTAAAAACCAATCCCCCTCAAGGAAAGTACTGAAAGAAGCTAGCCTAACCAGTAAGTTCAATGCATATACAGCAAGAGAATCTTTTAACTTGACCACCAAATGCACACCACACAAGCACTACAGCTGACAAGTGCATACTAGAGAAATTTTGCATGTTAAGCTCCTCAACTACAACTCTTGCACATTCTTCTGCACTGCTTACCTTCCACTCCTCACCAAGGGAATCAGCCAGCACCTCCGTCGCCATTCGTTTTTCATAAAACGTCCTGAGCTTACGCTCATCGTCTACTTCAATGAGCTTTTGGCAGCCAGTAGCCGGAAAAGAGATGTTGAGCTAACAAAAAAAACACAAAAAAAACCCAAAACAAAACAAAAAAATCTGGTTGAAACTTTAACAGAAACTTTAACAGAAAATTTCCCTGATAATTTGAGCTTGGCATTTCAAAGCTGGGATTCCCCAGCTGCTTACACAAACGCTCACCAGAAAAACCTGTCACCGCCACATTTGGGAGAGCCAAGGCAAGACGGTCCCATGTTCGGCCGGACTGGTCTGTACAACTGCTTCAGTTGCACAGAGAACTGACTTTATTACAGCGAAGAGGTCGATTAGAGAATACGAGCAGCACAAATACGGGCTCTCCTCTTCCTACAAACCCCTCACGCCGCATTACACAGACGCGCAAGTCACCGCAAGGGACCAGCAGCTGCTGTGGGGTCACTCGCGCTTCCCGGGGCCGCCGCAGAGCGCAGCGCTGCACGGCGCCTGCCGCCACGGCCTCGGGCACAGCGCACACCGCACGTCCCTAGCGGGCCCCGCAACCCACTGCACAAGCCTCTCGCCCGCAAAGCCCCTTCCGAGCCAAGCGGCTGCTCCGGAAGCCCCACGCTCCACAAGCCCGCGGCAGCGGAGCCCCGGCCGAGGAAATGGGGCCCTCACGCAATCCACTCCCATCCGCCTCGCAGCTGCGCTCCAGCCCCGCCGCCAGGGACCATCGGCCACCAAGAGCGGCTCTGCGGGCAGCGCCGCGACCATTTAGGGCGGGAGAGCCCAAGCCCCGCTACCCGAGCGCGGCCCCGGCCCGGCGCGGCCTCACCTTCATCCTGCTCACGTCTCGACGCCGCGAGGAAAGGCCGCACTTCCGCCCGCACTTCTTACATACACCCAGAAACTCTCGCGAGAGCAGTACCACCCGCGCCCCACGTGACCGAAGCTGCCCAATGCCGAGGGAGGCTTTTACGACAGGGGCGGGGTCGGGAGGAGCTGTCGGGGGCGTGGTCTCGCGGCGAGGGCAGGCCCGGCGCTCCCCGCGCCAGGGTTCGGGCGGTCGGCCCTGCCTGGGCCCGTCAGCGGCTGCTCGGGGCGCGCTCGCCAGGCAGAAAGTGCTCCTTTGGAACGGCCAGTGGGACAGCACGCAGGCGCTCCGGGGCTGGGAGCGCTGGCGTCTGTAAAAAGAAGCGCCATCAATACGCGAGGCAGCGGCGCGTTATTTGCGCGGTGTGAGCGCCTCCCGCCGAGATGGGCTTCCCGGTTCCCGGCCGGCGCTGTGCCCAGCACTTTCTGCGCACGGGAGCTGGGCCGTGCGGGGAGCGCCCGCTCCTCTCCACACGGCTGGAACTGTGTCCTTTGACCAGTTCTGGCCTCCGCAGCACGCAAGAGACAAGGAGCTACTGCCGAAGGCCACAAGGATGATCAGGGGTCTGGAGCATCTCTCTCATGAGGAGAGACTCTGGGAGCTGGGACTGTTTGGTCTGGAGAAGAGAAGACTGAGAGGGGATCTCACCAATACATAGAAAAATTTCAAATGTGGGTGCCAAGAGGATGGCGCCAGACAAATTTCATTGGTGCTCGGTGGCACAGCATAGAGTAATGTTCCTAAACTAAAACACGGGAAGTTTCACCTTAACCTGAAGAATTTCTTTACACTGAGGGTGGCAGAGCACTGGAACAGCTGCTTGGGGAGGCTGTGGAGTCTCCCTCTCTGGAGACACTCAAAACCCACCTGCACGTGTTCCTGTGTCACCTGCTTTAGGTGACCCTGCCTTGGCGGAGAGGTTGGACTGCATCATCTCCAGAGGCCCATTCCACACATAACAATTCTGTGATTCTGTGTGAGCTATCTGAGCGTACAATGGAGGCGGGCATGCTGCCCACGCCTGTGGAGCAGCTGGCTGCTCAAAGCCGCCGCGGAGCGGGGAACCGGCTCTCGCACCGCGCGGCACTTTCGGGACAGGCTCAGGAGCCCCGAGCGGTTCGGGACCCCGCTGCCCCTGCCCGGGGAGGCCGGCCCGGGGCCGCCCCGCCCCTTGCGCGGGCCGCGGCGGAGAGGCGCGGGCGGCAGCGCGGTCACCGCCCCGCGGCGCCGCCGGGCAGCGCCGGAGCGGCGGCTGGGCGGGCGCGATGGGCGCGCTGCTGTGGTGGGACCCGCTGCGGGCCGGCAGCTCGGAGGTGGACTGGTGTGAGGACAACTACACCATCGTGCCTGCCATCGCCGAGTTCTACAACACGGTGGGTGGCGGTGGCGAGAGCGGCCGCCTCGGCGCCGGGGGCTGCGGGTGGGCGAGCGTGCGGCGGCGGGCAGGTCCCGCTGCAGCCCGGGTGCTCCTGCTGCCTGCCGTCTCCTGGGGAGTTTTCGTGGGATTGTAGCCTGCCCTTCTATGGCTGTCGACTTTGTTTTTCTTCTCCGGTTGCTGGCATGCCTAAAATTAAGGGATTTTTCCTAGTTTTTCAGGTATAAAATGGGGATATTTACTAGTTGTGCTACTGTCGGTAAGTAGTGTGTGGCAGGCCCTGTCCTCGTCTTTGTCGAGACTTGTGGTGGCCAAGCACCAAAATTTTGGTGCTAGATTGCCCTGATCTAGTACCCATTTGCACAAACAGGTGTCAGCGCCTTGATGGGCATGCACGGCAGTGATGGACCAAGATTAAAAAGAACCTTGGTGTTTGGAGGTAAAACTAGGTTTTTCCCAGACATGTTTGGCTCCAAGACGGCAAAGGTTTCATGGAGAGTTTGCCTTTAGGTTGCAGGATGAAGTCAGGAGTGTATTTTTGGAAGAGGTGGAGATACCTGTTTAAGAAAGCAACTGAAGTATGGAAGAGAGGGAAGAGGAATAATGTAATTGTTGCTTCTTTCCAGTTAGTCATGGTTTACCCCTGAGTCCTCTTGCACCTTTCCAATACCTTTCAGCTGCTGGAGAGAACTTAGGAAAACAGCCACAGCAGCAGAAACAGACTGCCCTTTACCATGTACCTTGGAAAGGGAGCAGTGCTCCTGACATCCTGTTGATGTAAAGAATGACAGTGACACATCCACTAGAATAAGATAATCCATTGGGCTTTTGGGTAGTTTTCCCTTCCATGAAAATCACCTGTCCAGGAGTAAACCTGCAAATGCTGTCTGTTTTCTGTTCTACAGGAGGTAGTGTGTGCACAAATGAGGAGCTGGAGCTTCTGCTTTGTCTCTTTTATACTTCAAAGTGGGCCGGTTTTTTTGTTTTTTCCCAAATTTCATCCTTGTCTGAACTGTTTCCCTTTCAAGCCATGTTTCTTTGACTGCTAGCACGTAGTGGAAGAAGAAGTAGGTGCTTGGCTTCCGTGGCTGGAGTGTGTATCATGGGAGGTTCTTCACATGCAGAGCAAGTAACTCCATGGTGCACTGCAAGCATTAAGCACATTGCTAACTTGTTTTCTTCTTGTACTTAGCTGCCAAAGTACTAAAGATGGTGGCTGGTCCATGCCACTGAATAATTTTGAGGGTGTGTGAGGGAAACTGTCGGCTTTTTTTGTGTGTCTGATGTCACTGTGCAAGAACCAAAAACAAAGGGAGGAAAAGGTCAGGATAAACAAGTTATCGAAGACAGCAAATGTGTTTTGGAGCCAGCTATGCAGGGGGATGGGTATCCTTCTACTGTATGCGCTGGTTCAGTCTGGGGTAGAGTGAAATTTCCTTATAGGCACTGGTATGGGGGGATGTTTTGTGCTGGAAACAGTTTTGGTAACTCAGGCATGTTTTCATTACTTCTGAGCAGGGCTTACTCAGGCCTTTTCTGCTCCTCACCTCACCCAGCTAGCAAGTGGGCTGGGGGTGCAGAAAGCTTTTGAAGGGGACACTGATTCCATCTGACTCAGGCCATATGGCATCATGATCAGCATGAAGAGCTGGAAGAAGGAGAGGGAAGCAGTTGGGACCTTTAGGGTGGTGGCATTTGTCTTCCCACGTCACTGTTATGTGTGGCAGGACCTGCTTTGCTGGGGATGGGGAACACCTGCCTATCCATGAGGAGTGCTGAAGGAATTCCTTATTTCACTTTGCTTGTGTGAAGAGCTTATGTTTTCCCTGTTAGATTGTTCTTATCTCAAGCCCCACAAGTTTTCTCATGTTTACCCTTCTGATTTTCTCCACCATCCTGCTCTGAAGGGAGTGAGCAAGCAGCTGGGCAGTGCGTATCTGCTGTGTGGGATTAAATCACAACACTGAGCTGATTAGCAGTGGTATGGAAGCTTGCCAAAATGCTAGAAGCTGCACTTCTGTCCAGATGAATAACTGAGGCTTCAGACAGGTAGACAGACACAGAAGAAAGTTTGCTCCAAAGCCTGCTGTGTTGTGGCAGCTGTGTACAAATCAGTAAGCTGTGCACTGAAAGGGGAGGAGAAAAAGAGGCAGTGTTAAGGGTAGTCATGTTTAGGCTCTCTTCAGTAATACCAAGTCATTGTTAGTCATTGTTAGTTTGATTTCTCTGTTAGCAACTTCTGAAAATTAAAACAGCGAGTTGCAGTGGATTGATGGGATTGTGCAACTGTGTCCTCAAAAAAACAGATGCTTACAGGACAGTTATGAAGTTTTGGCCCGAGTCTGAAAAGTACCTTAGGCGGCATCTAAATTATATTCCTTCTAGTGAGGGTTTGTTCTGACTAATTCAAGCTCCCTCGAAGTTTCAGGAAGCACTCTTCAGCAGACCTGAACCTGGCATCTGGGTCATTAAGCTTTAGATTTAAACCTTGCTAATCCGCATTTTAAATTACCATGGCTGAGGTCAGAGTTGTGGTTGAGGTCTCACGCAATATTCATGTAAGCACAAAACTGGAACAGCTTATCTGCTGCTTATGTATTTTTTAAAAATTAATTATTTATTCTAGTGGAACTTAAACAGAAAACAAAAAACATTCAATAGAATTAAATTTGTAGGAGAAAACTGTTCAGAGGTTTTGTATAAATTGATTAAACTAATTTTTTAAAACATACACAAGCTAGACTTAACATGATTTTTGTCTAGCTGAAGTGATTCAGGTCTTACACTTTTTCAGTAAAGAGGCCACAAAACACTCCATAGCTCAGATTGAAGGAATAGTTTTAAAAACAGGGTTGTTGTTTTTTTTTTTCTTTTGAAATGAATAAAATAATGTGTTCTGATGCAGTGTAACCCTATTCCACACCATAACAAATGCCTCCAAATGATAAAAACAATTTTCTCTGTGAAGAGGTGTTTACAAAATAAAAGAAACTTTTATGTTTTAAGTACCTGAAAACAGGTTTTCTGTTGGCTGGGAAAGTCTGTGTCTAGCAATTCAATATGTTGCATTTAGTTGTGCTTGTAATTTCCATTTACGAAGGGATTTGCCAGGGTTTTATTCTTCTTCTTTTGCTCCTTAGTGACATGGAAATAAAAGTTGCAAAAAGTTATGAGGTAGTTTTAGGAGTGTGAGAGAATACTTGTACTCTCCCTACCGCATCCTTTTTTTACCACAGAAGAGTTTTAGTGTATGTGAGTGTCATGTTTAGGTACCAGGATATGGGGGATACACACCCTCTGATGTTATTGGCAGCTACTTTAGCCTAGTTTTGCTTTCTGCTCAGAAGGACATGGTGCAGTAGGTTTTTTTGTGGGGGTTGCATTCTGCAGCTGCTCTCTGGGAGACGTAATCAATACCGATGAATACATGAGCTTTGGTAGAACTGCAGGAAACATCTGTGTCAAGACAGTGGCCAGATGTGAGTGAAGTTGTATGATCATGATCTAAGCAAGCCCATTCTCTCTGTCCTATAGTCCTGAATTTCTGTAATTAATTAGTTGAAAATTAAAACTAAAGGTGCAGAGTTGTATGAAGCCAAAAGAATGGACTGTTACTGAAAGGCTGCTTGCCTGTTTTCCATAGCTGTAACATCTAATCATTGCCTTTTGCAGATGTGGAAGGAAATCTTCTGGACTACTTATGTACATTTTTTGCACTTATTGTAATTATCAAAGCATTTGAATTGTACATTACCAAATCATGGAGGCCAGTTATTTATTAATATTAAAAATGCACATGCAGCGTACTTTCTGAAGCCATACTTTAATATTTTTTAGTACTACAATTACTTCAGTTTCTGAGATGTTAGGAAATCCTCCTGATGACCACTGCGAAGAGTATAGGTCATGCTCAGGCACCAGTTTGCAAGGGGTTTCTTGCGTTTGCAGGCAGGATATTAGAATGAGTGGGTGTTCATTCCCACAGGAACACTACCATAGTGCCGAACTGCTCCCTTGTTGGTTAATACTTGTATAAATCTACATTGCTACAGCTGTGGTAAGTACATCTAGTGTGTCCTTTATCATCTTGTTCCTAGGTGGAATAATGACTTTCTAGCCAAATTTTGATAGGCTGTGATTGCCGGTTCTGATTTTCTTCATTGGTCAGTTTCAGCTGTAGAGATGGAAACGTTTGCTTCAAACCACTTGGTTTATAACCACCTATTGACACCTCCCTTTAGCCTAACTGCGTCTAAAAGCCTAAAATGCATAGAGCACTCCCAGGCCCCCAGAGGACTTGTTCATATTCCGTCTTCCCTGCTGTCACTATATATGCTTCCTACCTGCTTTGGAGTGAGGGAAGTCTTGTTCTGTGTATGTACCAGCACATCAGGCACTGGGATCCTGGTCCATGACTGTATTCCCAACTTTGCTGACAGTCTCTGCTGCATGGAGACTGGGTGGGATTTTTTGTGAATGAAAGTTGCTCAGGTGAACCTGTTTTGTTGAATGTGTAGGTTGCTTTACATGAGTTAAAACAACTTGATCTGCCTCTTAAAAATCTGTTCTCACACTGTGTTAAGAGGTTGACAACAGTAGCTTAATGAAAAAATTCCTGTTATTCTTGAACTATTTCTCCACCAAATTTTCATTATTGTCGGCACAAGTTTGTAAGCTGTGAAAAGGCCATGTCCCAAAGGAATGTTTTTGATCCAGAGTTATTTTCTACATCAGCTTCAGAGCAGTTTTGTTGAGGGTGATTTTCTCTTGTGCTTGGGCTCAGCAGGCAAACATGAGAAAGCTGAGGCTGGACTGTCTCCTGTCCTTTGGCCCATTGTGAAGAAGCAGTAGTCTTTTCATAACTGCTCAATTTCTGTGCCATGGTGGGCCCTCAGCACTAGCAAGGGAAGAACCAAGTGATGGCTTCTACAATGACAGTTCCTGCTAATTGATAGTAAACATGCTTTACATTGTTTGTAAGCAAGAAAAAACAGAAAACATGTCTTCATTCAAATCAAGCATATTAAATTTTAAAAAATTAGACCACCTAACAGTGGTCCTAAGTGGAAGCCTTTCCACCTTCCTATAGCTAGTTTTCAATCATGTTCTGTAGTGGAGAACTCAGAGAAAAAATTGAAGTGTAAAAGGACTTCAAGCTCCAGGCTCTCTTTACCCTGTACAAAAAGGGTTCTAACTCTTAACCTAGCATTGTATTTCAGACCTTCCAGACAATAATATTGCACAATAAATTGACTTCCACAAAGCTTGTCTAGCGCTGCCTTGTGTCAGTACTTCTAGTGCTTTTTCTATGCTAGGCTGGATAGCCTTTGAGAGGACAGGTCACTGGTCCTCAATAGCTTGATCTTGTACACTTTCTGAAATGCCACAGTCTTGAATGTAGATTCTCAATAAAACTCCTTTGGGAATTGACTTGAATTGTGACTTGAATAGTCACATTTTACATTGCTGAAAGTTTTTATGCTGTTAGTAATTTAATAAAGAACAAAACAAATCGATGCTTTTGCAAAAACAGCTCAGCAAAGGCAGAAACAGGGGGTCATAATTTGTTGAACTGGGGCTTCATTGAATGACAAAATGTTATTATAGAAAACCTATGGATATTTAAGATTTGTTTATTTTCTATCTTTGTGAGACTGTTTGGTTTTTTTCCTAGATAAGCAACATCTTGTTTTTCATTTTACCACCCATATGTATGTGCTTGTTCCGTCAATACGCAATCTGCTTCAACAGTGGAATATATTTAATATGGATTCTGCTAGTCGTGGTTGGTAAGTTGATTACTCTGTATTTGCCAACTCATGTGTGAACTGAGAGAGGACATCAGTTTTTCCCGCTTGTACTTGACTGTTTTTTAAAACAAAGCAATCCTGACATCTATGGAAGAATTTGCTTCTATTTGCTTAAAGCTAAAGCAGCCATAATTTCTGGAGGGAAAATGCCTTTTGCAAACTGAAGTTGGTGGGAAATTTGACCATAGTTCTGTTCCCTTCCAACACTTCCTTTGCATACTGTTGTTTTTTTTTTTTTCCTTGTGTTTGGGTTTACTTTACAGGAGTGGTGACCCTCATTGTTTAAATAAGAGCTGAAGTGCCAGTGCAGCTTGGGAGAGGAATTGGGTGTGTACTGAGAAGGCCCAGAGATGTAGGTGTGAGATTCTGAAGTTTGTTCTTTCCTGGAGGCCCTTCAAGGGAATAATCAGAACCCTCTGGGGTAGTGTGGCACTTTCCACCTGTAAATCTGTATCATGGAGTAGTCATCAGATGCTGTTTTTTCTCTTACCTATTTTTGTGCAATTGAGAAAATTCCAAAGCAGCATTTGGCATTTATTTCTTAATTGGTTTTGCTTTATACTTTTCCACCTGGTGTTTCTTCAGGCACATCTTTTTTAGTAGGAGCTGACATTTTTAGCTACTGCTTTTGTAGTCTTCTTTTGCAATGTACTTTTCTTCATGATTAGCAAGAGTATGATGGCTTGGATTGCCTCTTAGTAAAGTTGGTGTTTTTTATAACCTTTTGTAGACCATTTCCTGTAGCTACCATTTCCTGTGAATTTCTGAGCATGAGCAGAGTGTTTCAGTCTGTTACGGTACTGCAGCTGTTCATAATACTGTCTCTTGATTAATTCATCCAGGAATTGGATCTGTTTATTTTCACGCTACCCTCAGTTTCTTGGGCCAGATGCTGGATGAGCTGGCTATTCTCTGGGTTCTGATGTGTGCTCTTGCCATGTGGTTCCCTAGGAGATACCTGCCCAGATTTTTTCGAAATGACAGGTAAACATACAATGATACATGTACACTTTCATGTTTTTTGCAGCTTCCTGTGCTAACACCTAAACCTGCACATAATGGTGCCAAGTTATCAACCTTACCACTATCACTGCTATTTTTTCTCACTTCATTGACTTCCAGTTGCTTGTATCTCATTTAGCCCATTTTGTTCAAAATTCCTGAGTCAGCAGTTGCTGGTAGTGGGATTTGTGTCCTGTAACTTCAGGTGTTTAGATGAGATGACTTGCTTTTGGAACTGTCTGTTCTTGTTGATTCTAGGGAGACTTTTATGATGAGTAGTTTATATAACTTTACAGCCAATGTAGGAGAAGCCATCTTTCATTCTTCCTTTTGTATATCCTGAAGGGTATATAAAAGTGAACCTATGGAAGTCAGCTGAATGTTCATCTGAATTTTTAAGACAGTGGTAAAGGATGGTGTTTAGGTATTCAAAAGCTAAGTGTTTCTTTAGAAACGTATTGTTGTAAAGGGATTTTTTTTTTTTCTTGCAGGTTTAAAAAAATTGCATTATAGCCAGTTTAAAACATTTGGTTGTGGTTTGCCCCCACCCCCCACCCCACCGTAAAAACATCGTGTTGTTCTTTCATGCAGTGAAGAAGTTGAGGTAATGGAGAGGCTTGAATTGCAGCATCAGTGTTCTCTCTGAAGATTGCTAAGACTTTTGCCTTTTGCCCTCTTACACTGTTACTCTCTACAGGAGTTTTTTTAGTTTATTTGTTTGTTTGATTGTTGGGGGTTTTGTTTGGTTGGTTGGTTGGTTTATTCTTGACAATATGCCAGATTAGGAGTTGCTAATGCATGGGGAGAAGTTTGGTGCCTAGACTGACCATACTTCAAAACAGCTTGCACATGGTAGAGTTTACCTGTAATTACTGTATGCAGCCTCTGTGCATGGCCCACTTCTCTTTAACGTCATCATAAATGACTTGGACTTTGACACAAGACTGGAATGAATACTAAGTTTTATGACCACACTAAATTGGGAGGAGCTGTTAAATCCCTTGAGGACAGAGAGCCGTCCACAAATGAGCAATCACCAACCAGGTGAAGTTCAACAAGGGAGAGTGCTGGATTCTGAGGTGAGGCAACCATAGATGTATGGACAGAGTGGGAATGAGATGCTGTTAGCAGGGCCATGGAAAGGGACCTGGGAGTCCTGGTTGATGGCAAGTTGAACATGGGTCAGCAGTGCCCTGGCAGCCAGGAGGGCCAACCCTGTCCTGGGGGCATCAGGCACAGCATCGCCAGCCAGGCAAGGGAGGGGATTGTCCTGCTCTGCTCTGAGCTGGGGCAGCCTCACCTCCAGTGCTGGGGGCAGTTTTGGGCACTGCAATATAAGAAAGACATTAAACTATTAGAGATCATCCAAAGGAGGGCAGTGAGGATGGTGAAGTACCTTGAGGGGAAGCCAGTATGAGAAGTGGCTGAGGTCACTTGGTTCGTTCAGTTTGGTGAAGACAAGATCGAGGGGAGACTTCATTGTAGTCTTTGACACCCTAATGAAGAGAAGAGAAGAGAAGGGGCAGGAGCTAGTCTCTTCTCTGTGGAGACCAGTGACAGGACCTGAGGGAATGGCCTGAAGCTGAGTCAGGGAAGGTTTAGGTGGGATATCGGGAAAAGGTTTTTCACCCCAGAAGGTGGTTGGGCACTGGGACAGCTCCCTAGGGAAGTATTCACAGCACCCACCTGACAGTTCAAGAAGTGTTTGGACAGTGCTCTCAGGCACGTGGTGTGACTTTTGGGGATGGTGTTGTGCAGGACTAGGAACTGGAGGTGTTATCCTGCTGGATGCCTTCCAGCTCAGCATGTTCTATAATTCTGTGTGGTTTAATGGCTTTGTTGCATTGGTGTAAATTTAGTACTTCTGCATATTACAGTATAGTGTTATTACAGAACATCATCAACTTAACAAGCTTTTACTGGTGTCTTTGTTTATGGTGTGACTCTTAGATGCTCAGTTGAAGTGAAGAATTCAGAGTCCTAAATTTATGTGTAATTTATGTAAACTCTGTAGATGAGCTCCCAGATACCTAGAGGTTACATTTTGTCAATTAGTGTCTTCTAATGTTGCAGGGTAGGTTCACAGTATGGACCAGGATGCTAAACTATTGGTTTCTAAAGGAATAACAACACTTTCGGGGTGCAATACTGTTTCTGTTTAACTTTGTGTTAAAACTGTAAATACCGAGATGAAAGATCCTATCAGTATCCTTCCAATTCTCAGAGAACGTGTCAAAACAGTTACTTTTTAGGGAAGGTCTTGATTCCTGTCTGAAGTATGCAGACACTTTGGGCAGCAAACCTGTGCTAGTTTGAAAGCAAATCAGCAGAAGGAATTAACTCCACACAAACACATTGCAAAGGATTCCAAATAAGAATTACAATTTAGTAGAAAAATTTTGCAATAAAGGCAATAGTACAGAAACACAAATATGACCCTGTTGGTCAGGGTGGTGGCAGCTGTTCCATTGGAGTGAGGGATGTGATCTTGTCGAAGTGGTGATTCTGTAGAAAGATGTGGCTCTTCTTTGGAGGTCCAGTGGTGATTATTGAGAGCTCTTATCCTCTGGGAATCCAGAAGTGGTATTGTGGTGTCCCAGATTATATACAGGTAGGAATGTTAGGTACCTCCCCCCCGAAGTGGACAGACATCTCACAATGGGATGATGTAATTCTGTGACTCATTCTGGGAGTCCTTGATGGCCCTTGAGCAGAGATGGCCCTGCTTTAGGCTGAGTGTGCATTGGGCAGCTGTTGGAAACAACTGACATTAACAGCTCATCAGAAGGTGCTATAGGTGGTGACAGGATGCATACCTTGCATTGTGACCCAAGACAAAGTCTTAACCTACAACAGGTTTGGTTAATACTATCAAGTTGTTTCCTTTGCCTGACTAATCCTCTAGTATTATGTCTATTGTGTGCTCACAGCTGTACTGTTCACTTTCATCATCCTCATCACACTTCGAATTTTCAATGCTGAAGTGAAAATTTTTTCAATTATTTCAATTATTATATATCATGACCAACTTGTGATGTATTTATTCATTAAGATATTCATGTCAGATCAGAACTTCCTACTTAAGTAACTTGTTGCTTTCCAGCAGAATGAAAAACTTTAAAGCAAAAGGCAAATGAAATGAGCCTAATGCTTGTGGCCATGGAATGGTACCATACAAATATATTGAGACCCTACTTCAAACATAGAAGGCCATCCTTGGACAACAATTTTAAAAAGCTGTGGGCCAGTAGTTAAAAGGAAGTGTGGTGATCCTCTTCCTCAGCCATAGAGTGTATGTGGGTTGTTTGAAGTGCAGACTGGAGTTTAAACAGCAGTTAACATATATTTAATTTAAAAGTTGTCAGGCTGTCTACATAGGGTGCAATAGTAATTTCATATTTGCTAAGGATATACCAAATCTTGGTCTTATAAAAAAAGTCTGGGAATTTCTCACCTACTGTTGAATTTGATTAAGGAAATGTTCCAATTTAGCATGTAAGTTTCAGTGTCTTTGAAGGCTCTAAAGAGATAAAGGAAAGTTAAGCATACTGTAACATAACTGTAGAAGTTGAGGCATTAACAATAAGAAAATATCCTAAAAATCCATGTTAAGAGCTTGAAGAATGATGAGACAGAAAAATTTTGATAAAGTACAGTACTATGTCTAGAGGTTGACCTCGATTTTGTTACATTATTAAAATAATGTTGAAATTTCTGGGTTTACTAATTAAAAGTTTTGAATTAAAAGAAGTTTTTCTGCCCATATAAACTCTACTCAGGAGCCGATTTAAAGCTGCTGTGGGTGTCCTGTCTGGAGTTACCACCTGCCTGGCCTTCATTAAGCCTGCCATTAACAGCATCTCACTAATGACGCTGGGAGTTCCCTGCACAGCTTTACTCATTGCTGAGTTGAAGAGGTAAGT
Organism: Pyrgilauda ruficollis; assembly: GCF_017590135.1. Classification (NCBI taxonomy): domain Eukaryota; kingdom Metazoa; phylum Chordata; class Aves; order Passeriformes; family Passeridae; genus Pyrgilauda; species Pyrgilauda ruficollis. Next base: position 866,790 of record NW_024528933.1, on the reverse strand, counting down.
ACAATTCTCCAGAATGCAGGCAGCATTGCCTTCCCAGATCCTTAGGACACTGGGAGATGATACACTATATCTGGCTTCAGTGCATGTGACAGCAGATCAGAAATGCTTTTACCACAAGCAAGAGCAAATCTAGTATAAATTTTCTCGCCAGTTCAGACATTTTTTGACAAGGATTTCTTTTCCCTAGGACTTCATAGTAGGTCAGATATTTTCTGTGTTTTTGCAACATACCTCTTGCTGCAACCTGATTTAAGTCAAATTTGTTTATTTATTGTGAAATTAGAGCCTGGCTTTCACTTTATGGACAGCATTTTTACTGTACAGTGTGCATTAGGGTGAGGTGATGACAGGGTTGCAGTCTGGATGCTAGTAGGAGCAAGGCCCAAGTACATGTCGAAGATGTTCCAACTCCCGAAGTTGTACTGTGAGTCTTGCATGACTTTGTCATTTGATATGAATAATGTGATGGAGTCAGAGTGACAAAGAGAAGGTTAATCACTACATTTTGGAGGATAGGTGTCAGTCAAGGCCATAGAAATCATAAAAGCAGAATGTAAATAGAGAAGAACCTGAGACTGATTTCCACATTTTCAAGAGTTGTTCTGTTACAGTGATACCAGTGGCTGTCCAGAGTCTTTTTTTTCCCATCTCTTCACCCACTGCGAAAAGGACCAAAGGAGTACTAGCATTTGAACTTGTCTTTTTTCACCTCTTCTCCAGTGTCTGAGAAAGTTTTTACAACTTACACTTGCTCTTATATGTTGCATATGTCCATCAAAATGAGTTAGAGCAAAATGTCTTCATTCTAATTGCGTCTGTTAGAATAGAGACTTTTCTGTTTGCTATCTTACCCTGATCTGCCACTGCTATACAATGGAAGCCTCTCCAAACAATGTTTTGTAAAGGTGTTCATGAGCCTTTTCTCGTTAGGCATCCTTCTGTGTATTTCAGTGGTCAAAGACACTTGGAAACAGCACAAAAGTTAGTTGCAGACAAGGTCAGTAGTTGAACAATATGGGTGGTGTCTCATTTTGATGATGGCATGAAGGAACTACTGACAGGGCAAAGGGACATCTGGTTGTGGCACAGGATAATCTGTGAATTCTCTGTCAGTTCCGTATCAGTTTTCCAGGCATGAGCTCCTGAGAAACTTGAAAGGACAAGTTAGTGTCTCCTAAATTTGAGTACTGTTGTTTCACATCTAGGAATTGGTATGCCTATAGGTATTTGGTTTTTAAACTCTTCCTGCAGGGTCATTGTCCTGGTTTGGGACAGATTTGGGAAGAAATCTAGCATCACAAAGTTGCCCCAGGACAGTCATATATTACTAAAATGTCTGGAGTTTCCTGGTTGTGTTTTTTTAGGGAGAAAGTTAAGGACCTTCTTTTCCAATTGGTAGGGATGATTTAATACCACTGATATTTGTGGATTAATTTGTAAGTGCAAAAGGCAAATAAAAAGCTTTTATTTTAAGCTATGCTGATCCTTTTGAAATTTAAAGGGTTACATTCATGTAAACTGAGAGGTAAGGAGTCATCTCATCCCCCTTTGCAGGAGGAAGATTAATCTAACCATTATTTAAAAGGTTTGCTATTTTTGCTTTCTGTGCTGCCATAGTCAGGAGGGGACTTCACATCCAAGTCTGGCAGGCTGCAGTGGAAATATTTCTGTGAAATAGATATTTGGGGAAGAAAAACTGCTTCTGTTCCATGCTGAAGTTTTTGATATTTTAGACCAAAACTCCTTGTTGTTATTCCTATTCTAGGCTGTGTCAATTTTTTACAGAATTCTGGGGAATCAAAACCACTGTGTTTTCAAAATGAAAATTTTCTGCTTTATATTTGTCTTTGATGAGGAGATAATATTGTCACAAAAGAGCATTAAGTTCTTAGATGTGGACCTGGTAAGGTAAAGTGTATGGCTGTGGAGTATTGTGGGTAGGAGGTGATGAAAAGAGCAAAAGGTAGTCAAGTGTCCTTGAAAGACAAAGAAATTGTTAAACTTTATTCTCATTTCTGTCACAACAAATTCCTTCCTGTGTTTCTTAAAACTGTACTAGAAGATGGTATCAGTGGAAAGGTGGATATGTATCCTTTGATTTGCCATTGAGATTATAATGTCATCAAATTAGTAGCTATTTAGGGAGATAATGTCCTCCATGTGCAGATAGATGCTAGAATATTGTTGCTCAGCTGACTTCTGAGCCTTGAGTAGTGAAGGTTTACCATAGTTTCTTGTCTGACCATTATTATTTGATTCTTCTACTAGAAATCTGACTGTGGGGGAGTCTTGCTTTAATATTGCAGGTTCCTTTATTCCCTTGACTAAAAGGTTAAGCTAGTTAAAAGTTTAAATTATTCCTTAGGATGGAAAGGGAGATATCTGTGTAAAATTCAGTCAATCAACATTGCACTGGTTTGAAGAAAAGCTGCAATGCTTTTTTGGCAGTTTCAAGGCATCAGAAGACAGTGCTGCTGGAAGTGTGTATTTAAGTGTCCTTTAAATAGCAAATAATTGGATCTCACAAGTGTTTGCAGAAATGCTGACATTTGAATAACTGTGTTTTGTTAAACAGAGAACATTGTGCATTGTGGAGATGAAAGGGGAAATGGAAGTGCAAGATTAGTGGGATTCATTATCTTCCAGAATAGCATAAGATAGGATCAGGGCAGCATGAATGTGTCTTTTAGACCCTCAGCTAACAAGTCCTGTTTTAGTTCTTATCAGTGTCCGTGTCTGTTGAGAAATAAAAGGAAGGCTACGTGTCCAGGTGGTATTTGCATTACATCTTTTTATTGTAGTAAAAGCTGTGGCTTTGCAGTCTCTTGCTTCCTCAGCAAGCATGTCGTCACCCCATCTGAAGCACAGTTACTGCAGAAACTGAAGACTTCATGATGGGTAATCTCAGAAAACCCAGGAGTATTACAGAGATCAGCAGGCTGTGCTCTTCTCCTTGTGGTCTTTCTCCCTTAAAGTAGTCCTTTGCAGAGCACTACAATATTGCTTTAAGTTTATAAAAGTAATCTGCAGTATGTGATGGTGATACTGAGCAAACTGGTCTTTGCAGTCTGTACCTTTGCTGTGGCTGATCTTGTACTGGGTCGGTAAGCCTCCAGTTTTTCTTTGCAGCCTTGAATTCTTTGAACCATGCAGGTTAATTGCCTTGTCCTCTTGGAATTCAGATACTCAGAAGACCTTAAGTTTGAGGTCAAACCTCTTATCTTAAATGGGATGCAGTTGCATGTGTTTATCTCCTTCAGATATGTCCAGGAAACCCTCATATTCTCAATACACACACCCTTTCCTTTGTCAGAACACACAAGTACTCCATCTCAGTAGTCTAGTTTTATCTGTCAGATAAACAAAATTGATTAACGTGCCTGTCTGCTTAGGTACAGTGGTATAGAAATGCTTTAGCATTAACAGAAGTCTTTATACAGTAACAAATAGGAGGAAATCTGAGATTTGCTGCATGGCTGGTTGTTAATGAACAGCATATGTAACTAATCACTAGTTACACTCCTTCCTTGGTATAGGAATAGTTTGATGTTTGCCTACTATTGATACACTGGTATTTAAGACAATACCTAAAACACAGCTACTGATAAAAAAGTTTGTTTTGTTACCTCAACTCTGCCTTGCATCAGAGCCAGACTGGAAGTGAAGATAATCTGTTAAGTACATTTATGGTGGAGTCATTTTAATGGTGCATGTCTGGCATTGTTTTATAAATATTTATTTATGTTTTTCTCCTTAGGTGTGAAAACCTGCGTGTGTACAAACTGGGTCTCTTTTCAGGTCTTTGGTGGATGCTAGCTCTTTTCTGCTGGATCAGTGACAAAGCGTTTTGTGAGATCTGGTCCTCATTTAACTTTCCCTATTTGCACTGTGTATGGTAAGTGTTGTGTATAAAGTCCAGAGTTTGATTCAAATGTGATCCATTCTCACCATATTACCCTTCTGTGCTGCTTGGTGGCTCTTTCTGGTTAGTTATAGACAGAATGTATAGTAAGATTTTATAAGCCCAGACCAAGTCTTGTGCTATTCAGGGTGGCAGATTTAGGCCTGATCGTATTCTTAAGCCACTAGTTTCATTAACTGCAACTGAATTCCTTGCCATACTGGTTACTAAAAACCATAGCTGTGACTATGAAAACTTAAACTGCCATTGATGATGATGGTAATCCTCATGGTGAATTAGTGATTAATTAATGGTGGTGAAGTGCAGAAGCAGTAAAGAGCTTTGATGCCTTTTCTGTTTTACCACCCAGCAAATCATGGTTACTTAATTGAGGTGCACATTTCTGCACAAATGTGACTGGTGCAGAGAAGCCAAAAAACTGGAGTCTGTTTAGACCAGGAATAAACTACAGTTTTGTGGTTTTCCTTTCCAAATATTCTTTGTCTCCATGCAAAGGACAGACAACAATGCTATGGGGGGCTTGTGAGAGGATGCTGAAGGACAAACTGATTTTAAAGTATGGTGATACAATTGATTGCTTTACTTAATTTATGTTACTGATTATTTTTTCTTTCCTTTTTTTTTTGCTATCTTGGTGTGTGGGTGGCTATTCTTAGGCACATTTTGATTTGCCTAGCGGCATATCTAGGATGTGTCTGCTTTGCTTACTTTGATGCTGCCTCTGAGATCCCTGAGCAGGGCCCTGTGATAAAGTTCTGGCCCAGTGAAAGATGGGCATTCATTGGAGTTCCCTACGTCACCCTCCTCTGCGCACACAAAAAAACATCTGTGAAGATTACATGAACTTGGAAGCCATGGAATGGGGATGGATTTTCAACTTATATTCCAGCACAGACAATATTTATATAATGATATATAATGATAAATTACTAGTGTATGACTAGTGTTGTATTTTGTTTTCTTCCTAAGATAGGCAGCAATTCAAGTGTCATAGGAAGAGGAGGGAAGTGTGTTCATTGCTCTCTGAAGAAGAGAGAGGAAGCAGGAACATGGGGGCACTTGAACACTAAAGTAACAAAATAGCTTCTTTGTTTTTTGCACTGTGTTTTTGATGTAGCATTTTTGTTGATAAAAGCTCTTTTCAAATACCAGGGTCCAGGAATGATCTTTTTGTAGTAGGTCACCTTTAGTGCTTGATCCACTTCTTTTGTAACTTTCTTTGCAAAAGAAGGCAGTCCAAGATGCCTACATGCCATCCTGTGTCCTTCTTAGCTCTGATTTTGTGCACTTACACATGGCCACAAGAGTGTGCTCGAAACCCATGTTATTCCCAGCCTGGTGTGGCACCCAGGCTGTGCATCACTTTGGATCACAGAATACATGGTTGCTTCCCCAAGTACAGCAGGAGATGAGTGTTTGCAGCTGGATTACTTTGTAAGTGCAATTAGGCAGTGTAAATGCAGAGGGAGCTGACAGAAATCCCTAAAACTATGTAGTAGTTTGAGGATTTTATTGTGTTTCCACTGTGCTATGAATACTTGTATGCTGCATATTTCCTTCTTGCAGAAATGCCACAGAATCCATCTCTACCTCTTGAGACATGTTTGGTCTTGAATTTGGCATTGAAGTGCTCACAGAAGTGTGAACATTACCTTCAGTACGATCTCAGGTCAGCATTGATTGATGGTGTGATTAAACTATAAAAACTCAGAGATGCCTAGCTGCACATCTAATTTGAGAGCTGACTTCTCACCAGTGCATTGCAAGTGATGTCAAAAATAGTCCACAGCTCTGCTGGTATACTTAGGAAAAAAGTAGATAACTGCTTAAAAACGAAGCTGAAGACCTAGATTTCAGTGAGCAGTGAGATGTAATATTGAATCTTGGATTCTTGCATTCTGATTTTCCTTGTTTTTTCAGTCCGTTTTGTAAAGATAAGGGATGTCTAGTCCATTTAGCTTTAAAATTATTAGTGTTGAGGTTCAGGAATGGCTATAGTTCTTGCAAGCAATTAATGCAAGACCTGTTAAAGAAATGGTGCAAAGTTAGGATGTTTTTCAAATATGAGCAATTGTAGCTGCTAAGAGCTGCAGTTCTGGAGAAAAAAGGGTCTACTCACATTCCTCAGAACTCTAATATCAGAACTCTTAAGCGGGTTAAGGCTTTGAATGTACACTTTTATTAATAAGTGTTATTTCCTTTTTTAGTACTAGACAATGAAATATGATTTTCTCTTTTGTTTACATGTCTTATGTTGTACTTGTTTTTTATCAATGCAAAAATGTACTCTATACTGTATCTGTTATCTTTATGAAAGTTGCTTTTAGCAAGAACTTTGGGCTGAATTAATTTTCAAGCATTTTGAAACCTTCAAAACTTTTGTATTAAAATTTATGCTTAGAAAGCAAGAAGTAAGGTGTATGCTGATACTCTTGAAGCAAATTCTTAGTGGGAGATATGACTTTTTCATGAGACCTTCAAAATAGGTGAGTAGACTATTGTCAGATGACTGCCAAATCATTAAAGCAGCATAAAACCTTTCCAATGGAACAGTATATATTTATACCACTTGCTAGTACATTTGAAATGTCTTTTTTTTTGACACACAGTGATACAATTTTTGTATGAAACCTGTTTATAAAAGTGTATGTAATGATGTTTGTTACTCTTTGAAACACAGCTGTTTTTTCCTTTTCCTTCGTCTCCCCTGATTATGAAATGCTCAGCTTCAAACACTTCTCAGGTATTAAAAGTTCTATTACTAGATCCTTATACAGATAGGATGCTGGCTGGAACCCAGCTAAGTTTTCTGATGCCTAACATGGCCTTACTTTGAGTAAGACTTTTTGATAATTTTTGCTAAATTATTATGTTATGGTAAGTAAGTTATTTTCAGTATTGCTTGGGAACCTAATAACTGCAGACATAGTGTACTATTCAAAAAGGTTGGAGCCTTTCTACTTAATATTTTGTTTGAAAGCAACCTCTGACTCAAAGGGCTCTAGTTAAACTGCTGTCAGTTGCTATCTTCTACTCTGCAGCATCTGCTCACAAAGAAGTAATTTTGTAATTTAAAAAGATCTCAGTAGGACATTCAGCTATTGAAGAAGTAAATAAATGCGGATAACAGGCCAAGAATCATCTCCTGTATTTTTATTGTCTAGTCTTTTTACCCTTTATGGGAAATTTTGTGAACAAAGGTTCACAACACAATGATGTGTTGCTCAAAGCTTCACTGTAGAACTGATTGGAATATTTCTCTGTAGCAGCAGCTCACCACTTTTAGATTTAGCTATTGCACTTTACATTAAATTTGTATTACCATATGTAACTGAAACTATATAACTACACTTACTTAAAAAAATAAAAACCATGCAATTTTTACAAGATTCAGTTTTACAGATTGCACCTACACAATAATATTAGTACTCAAAGAAGTATGTGATTGACATACAGAAGGATAGAGTATGCACAAGGATCATACAGATTGATAGAGTATGCACAAGGAGCTGTATTACATTGCAGTACAAAGTTATTTATATGCACCTGCAGGTTTTAAAGGCCCAGAATGTTTTCTTTCCCTGCCGGCAAGAAGTGAGTTAGTTCCTGGTGTTTAGCTTCAGTTAGTATTTTAGTGTGTTTAGTGGGATGCAATACTGTGTTGAGTGTACTGTAAATATTGACATGTGATATGCATCATCCCTTTAATGTTAAATTTAAGTTTTTTTATGAAAGGATGGTTAGTTTTCAGTGGTAGTAAACACCAATTCTCAATCAGTAACAACTCAAGAAGTACTATGTAAGGAGTGGTGTAGGTCTGGAGGTTTCTTCTGTCTCTATTTAAGTCTGTATACTAAATGTTTGTGGAAAACTTGTAATACTTTGCAGCATTAAACTGTATTTGGAGCAAATATTGTTTGCTTCTTCATGTATCGTGTTTGTGGAGAATAATGCAGCTGCCAGTATAATGCACTGAACTATAAGGATAATTGTTTCCTTAAACAATTATCAGCAATTCTGACTCAGAGGAAGAGAGAGACTACATTAGATAGAAGATCATTAATTAGTGAGATAGTGATTACTTTGCATATCAAACTGTTTTTTTAAATACTTGAAAACTGCAATCCTGTGAATCAACAAAGACAAGTAGCAAGAAATGGTTAAAAATGAGTGGCCTGTATTTCCACAAATAGACGAAACTAGGTCAGAGTGTGTACATCTGGGAGAACAAAGTCTTCAGTGTATGTTATCTAAGATTGCCCTTCAAACTTAAGGGAGTGAGATTGTGGCTACATAGTGGCCTTGCACCTGCCCTTCCCCTCCTGCTTCCCTTTTACCATGATTCCTCTCACTTCATATGAAAGACCATTTTTGAGACATTCATGAATACTCATAAGCAATTATAATCAAGCTAGAAATAACTGTTGTGTGAAAGCATAGCTGTAATTCAAGAATGCTACTCACTCAGAATTAATGTCTGTAGCTGCTAAAAATTCTAAAACAGCTGGTGGGTTGGTTCATACATTGTGTCACTCAGTCTGCTCCTATATGGAATTTATGGACGTGGTTTCCCATGGAGACGAGAGGAGCATCATCATACTACTGCACTTCCCTTATAGCTTCAGAGCTCCATGCTTATTTTGTCCAAATCTGCCAAAGGCAAGAGCCTTGGAGGTAATTTTCTACAAACTGTGCAAAAGGTGGTCAGTTAAAAAAGCCAGGCCTCTGAGACAAGCTGTTGTTAAAATAATAAAGAACTTACCCACGAAGGAAATCAAAGTAGTGCTCAGGTTCTGGTTTCGGTTTTCCTGTGGTTTGTACCAGCTACAGCAGCTGGAGCTCCTTACACATGGAAGGAATTTCACATGCTTCTGTTCCAGAGATAGAGGAACTACTTTCTTGTGTAACACACAGAGATCAACATTTTGCTCCAAACTTAAAAGGCAGAAACTCCCCCGAGAGGCTGGCTGGCAATGTCTTGTATTGCTATGCTCCAGGCTGTCAGTTAACACAGTGCAAGCTGAGAAAGACTGCAGTTTGAAGGAGGTGACTTTCATGTCACAAACTCAGGAACCACAAAAACCTGTTTGTAAACTTCCAGCATGTAGTGAGGAGGTGAGTAGGTGTTGGTTAAAAACAAGTTGTGTCTACCTAATTTAGTTTTCCTTTACAACAGGGTATTTTCTGTCCATGTGGCTATAGAAGAAGCTGTACTGTTAGATTTTGACACATAAGCATTTTAGCATGGTTTGACAGGACATTATTATATTTGCTAGAAAATCTGTTTTTGATAGAAGTTCTGTCTGTGGATTTGAGTAAAATTGTTTGAATAGCTGTTCCTGAGCTGTCCTAGGTGATCCATTCTAAAATAAGAAAAAGGTGTAAAGTGGACTTCAGCAGAGTCCCTCTTGGGTCACCTTTTGTTTAATTGCTCAGCAGTGCACACATAAAAGTTACTGATAAAGTCTGGGAAGATTTGTGAATACCTTGAGAAAGAAGTCTAAAATTCCAAGGTGGTTTGCTGAATTGTGAAAAAAACCAAGAACAAAAAACAAGAACAATGTATTGAATCTATACAGTAATTATTGACAATGCTGAATGCAGAATAACTAGGAAAGGAGAATTCTTAGTAGAAGAACTGAAGGATTATTGTTTATCAGGAGCCAAATATAATAAAATAAGACATCACCTCATTAAAAACAAAAAACCCAAAATCATTCTGAAAAAATCCCATAAGACACGAAGAAATCCTCTCCTTCAGAGAGTACCAGTGAGGAGCAATTGGAGAAGCTGTAGGCATTTGTATAGGACATGGACACTGCTGATCCTGCCTTGGGAGAGGGATATGGAGTAGTTGATTGTAGCAGCATGGGGATTTAGATGGTGGATGCTGCTACCTATTTCCCAATAAGCATCTCCTGTGGAAAAGCCACTTGGGTAGGCATTCAGACAAAGAAGTCAAGTCCACACACCACACTCACCACATCTAGCTCAGTGAAGAGAGGCAGAATGCCTTTTGTATGATAAATTCCAGCGAAGGATTATTCAAGCACGACAAAGGGAAATCAGCCACAAAAGACTGGGCCATGTGGTCTGCACAAGGTTAAGTAGGGGTCAGTAGCCAATGCTCTGAGGGCATGGGGGCAGCACAAGGGGCAGGGCAAAGGGCATTGGCCTACAGGGAAGACAGGGCTGGCCACTAGGGATACCACAACCAATGAGGAAACAGAGAAAGGAGAAACTACAAGAATTTGGGACATACGGTGAAGGCAAACTGCAGTGGATCAGTGTTGCAATGCTCCATGGGGAAGCCTTTTCTTTCAGCCAAGGTGGGAACTCTATGGTATATTCTTCCAGTGCAAGGCCCTGGGGATTTCCCTGGGGGGTTCAAAGCATTCCCTAGTTGGTAACAGTCTGGAGACTCAGAGACTTATATTTTTTTTCATCTTGCTGCTGTGTCCATGGGCTGGGCAGAACGGATTGTGGGCAGAGGTAAAGATGAGTACTTGGCCTGATTGCAGTGGCAGAGAAATACCACCTGTACATAACAGCATAATTGTGGGCATTACTGGAAAATAATTGCCATTGAAATTTGTGTAGATCCTTAGGTTAGGAAGAGCCCAGGAGCACAAAGGTCAAGGCATGATCATGCTTATGCGAAATCTGCTGTGACACTGACAGTTTACAAAGCACAGTCTGTTTGGAGAGCACAGAATACACAAAATCACACAGAATATTCTGACTAGAAAGGGACTCGTAAGTATCATTGAGTCCAACTCTTAGGCAAATGGCCTGTGTGGGGACCAGACCCTTGACCACAGTGTTATCAGCACTATGCTCTAACCAACTGAGCTAATTTTTAAAAATGGAAAGTCCCAAATGGCACTGGATATGTTGACATCAGATGGGACTCACTTTCCTCAGCAAAGGAGGAAGGAGGAGTCTGCTTTGGAGCTAGCGGGGCTCACTGGCAGAGCTTTAAACTAGACATGATGGGAGAGGGGGACAGTATCAGCCTTTAAAATACCTTTTTTCCCCCCAGCCCATCCCCCTTTCCTACCAACAGTGCAGGGAGACAGGGCATGGTAGTTTTGGGCAGTTTGTCACACAAGAACCTTTTCTGTTCACTCACGGAGACAAGTAATTTCTCTGCTATGGTGTGGGGTTCCTCCCACAGGCAAACAGTCTTCACAAAAGACTGTTGTGGCATGGGTCACTTGTCCACGGGGTGCAGTCCTCAAAGAATAGGCTGCTCTAGTTTGGAAGGAAAGGCCCTCTCTCTCTCTCTCTTTGGTTTTCCCACTAGACCACAGCTTTCTCTAGCATCCACCTGCTCCAGCATGAGCACTTTTCTCATGGGCTACGAGTGGATCTCTGCATTCCCCATGGGCTTTGTGCATTACAAGGGGACAGTTTGTTTTACCATGGTCCTCACAATGGCTTGCAGAAGAATCTTGGCCCTCACACTTGAAGCACCTCCTCCTCTCTTTTCCACTGACCTTGGTGTCACCATGTTGTTTTCCCTCACATGTCCTCACTTCCTCCTCTGACTAGAAGAAAAACTGCTGCTTATAGGCACCATTGTCAACAAGTTCCACTAATTCAAAGATTCTTGCAGGATTCTGCAGCGCCAATAAGTTAATTTTGTCTAGGTTATGTGTCGGGGAATCACTTGTCATGTTTCTGCTGCCAGCCAGGTGACCCCACCGCCATTGCACAGGCAGTGGTGGCTGCCGCAGTGCTGGTGCTATTGAACACCTCTCTTCATGTGGGGCGCCGGGAAGGGAAGCTGCCACCACTGCCACCCCTGCCCTTTCACCTGCAGCATGGCTGGCTAGGGCAGCCAGGCAGGCAAGGAGAAGCCACGGGCTGCGCCGAGATGGTGGTGGCTGCCGCAGTGCATTGCCATGCACCACACTGGGGATGGCTCCCGGTGGTGGCACTTTGCCACCCCTGGAAAAGAACTCCACCTGCACTGTTTAGGTTTTCTTCTTAAATACATCATCACAGTGTTATCAACATCACAGAGGTGTTATCAACCTTTCTAATTGGGCCAGCAGCATGTCTATCTTCAGAGCCATCAGAGATTGGCTCTGTCAGACATGGTGGAAGATTCTAGCAGCTCCTCACTGTGTCCTCAATTTTCCCAAAAACCAGGCTGTGCCAAACCAACAGTTAACTCTGTAAAACTTGTTTTTCCTGTAGCTCATGTGAAACATTCTTAGAATTAGAAAGTGATCTGTTTAATAAATACTAAAGAAGGAAAATATCAGCAACCTACAAAACCAAGAACAAAATTCTAAGGGAGTTGTTTTGATTCATATTCTTATATAACCTTGGTATCAATGAGGACTGTGGAGAGTTCAGAGAATATAAAAGCCCTGGAAGTTTTCTCTGGATGACTTTCATGGGACTGGATGAAAGGTGAAACATATTTTGATCAAGAAAGAACAGTGCAGTATGGTCACATCATGAAAAAGTATTGAAAGACACATCTTCAGCAACCATACAGGTACGAAATAAAAGCAAAAGCACTTGGATTAAAAAAATATGTATTTAATGAAAAAAGATAAAAGTTACTCGAAAACACTACATACACTCAATATTTATATAATTTGGTGTGGGACTTCATTCTGTTTGTAATGTATCATTTGTGACCACATTGTGTCAGGTACTCTTTCTCCGTGAAAAAGGAAGTTACAAGCCCTTGCAGATGCTAGTTTACAGTGATGAGTGACATGATCTCAAAAAAACATGTTTTCTGAGAGAAAGAAAAAAAGAGTGCATATTTGAACAATGAACTAGAGGGCAAAATCTGCACACAGCTGGGTATTGTGTTTGTAAAGAAGTGATACCTGTTATTGACATTAATGACTACTTGGAGAAATTATTTAACAGCTGGGATGAAAAACAAGTGCCTTACTAGACATTTGTGGGGAAAAGAGGGCTGTGTGATGGAGGTGACTGTCTGTTCAGGGAAGATGTTCTGCTGACAAGAGGTAACTGCTAAGTTGTCCATGAGAGATGTGGGAAGGAAACTGTGAATGATGGGCTTACTGGTAGGCAGGAGGGGAAAAGTCACAAGCAGACAGCTGCCTAGGGAGAGACTATGAAGGGAAAAACCTAAAACAAAATGTGGGTGTTGTAAGAGGACTGCAGAGGAGGGAAGATGACCTAGTTTTTAGTAGAAACCCATACAGCACTGCAATGTGATTCTCCACATGAACACATTTTGGAGCGATGCACTCCTTATAAGTCTGCCTACAGAACGGTGGTCTGCTTCTCTGCTGGTGGTGCACCAAGCAAGGATTGCAGTGGCCTAGGCAAACAAACTCAGTGTTTCCATATTGTGCTGTCAGAGCTGCACATAATATCTCCACAGTGAAGTGGTGCGGTCTTTCTCACTGACCACAGTATCTGGACCACATTTGTTAATTGCTAAGCTGTTTTGCTCAAAGGAGGGAAGTTGATCAATACAGCATCTCAAAAGCAGGCTCAGCCCTTCAAAAGTGCCTCAGGAAGGTTTTTGCCTAGCCTGTTGTTCAAAAATTCTAGTACTGTAGTAGCTACATTTTCCCTTTGTTCCAGTCACACAATCAGAAGAGACTAGTGGACAAAGTGCAAGATTTGTGCAGTATGAGGAAGAAGGATATTGCAGGGGAAGGCTTCCTGCTGGTCCTGCACTTACATGTCTGGCTGAGTCAGGGCTTTGATGGTGCAGAAGTCCCCTGGGTAACATGCTAGCTAGTTTGTCACCTTTGTGAACCGAAGTGAAAGGGATGGATCAGGCTAAGGGTGAGAAGATGCTAACTTAGGCTTGCCTTCTGAATTTAGCTGTAAAAAAACCCCTAAAACCAACCAACCAAAAGATACAAACCACAAAGAAAAAACAAAAAAGAACAACAACAACAACAACAACAAAAAAACTACCCAACTCCCCCCCCCCCCCCAAAAAACAATAAAAAAAGGCACAGCAGAAGTCAGTCAATATGTTAGTGGTGCCTATTACATCTTACTGTAGAAATAGAGAGGTGTAATCACAACAAGACTTTTACTAAGCCACTTCTGTAATCTGAATAAACCCTGATCCTGAAAAATAGAGTACATAATTTGGACTATCTTTGTAGTACTGTTATGGTATTTGAAATAAATAAAGAGGTGGTGATGTGAAGAAAATTTTAATTTGAAAGTTGGACTGAAGCAATCTGGTTCCAGAGCCCACATTAATTTTATAAATGGAATGGTTTACATTGGTTACTGTAAACTCTTGGCAGTTATTAGGACCACTGGAAGAATGAAATGTTAAACCTGTGAGCAGGATTCTCTATCTCTAGATGCCATGACTTGTGGTTTTCCTGGTAGTCATGAAGCTGCAGTGTTACAAACAGCTGCTGAATTGATTTTTTTCTCTGTGTTAAGGTGCTGTCTTACCTTTGAAAGTAAATCCTCCACTTAGCTGTGATGAATGCCTGACCTCAAATATACCTTTTAACTATGAATATCAGAATTTAATTGTAAAATGTGAGAGTTTTTTTGTTTTTTGTAAATGTTTTTTGATTCAATATTTTTGTACTTGTGTCATGAGGTGAAATCTTTTCCTGAAACAGTGGCGGGGGGGCGGGGTGCAGCACTTGAATGTGCTTTCTAAAGGGACCCCTTTGGAATTTTCCTCCCAAATCTGCCCTAAACCAAGACAACTTGGAAAACTGAGAATAAATATATGTCAGTCCTCAGACTGCATGTAACATGCTGTTTTATAGCTGATAATTATCTACAATATGAATAATAGTAAAGATAACTTAAAAATGCATGTTTTATCCTCATCAGCAATTTAGTGCGTTAGTTTTTGCCGTAAGGGTCTATGACTGTTTCTAATAAAGCCGAGCATTTAGATAAGCAAATAATGCTTACTATTTTAGTTAACCACATTTTATTTACATATTTACAGTAGAGAAGAGTATAACCTGCTGTTATTGCTATTTCCTTTTGGAAAGGTTAGATGTGGTGTTAATAATACAAGTCACTCTGAGATCTTGCTGATTACTGCAGCAATCAAACCTATGGTATAGGCAGGACATTGGCAAATATAACATAGTGAAAGATGGACCAGGGGAAATCACAGAAGTCTTTTTCCCTATTGGCATTTGTGGCAGATAGAAGTATTACATCACAGAAAAGACCCTGTGTACAGTATTAGTGATGTTATTTCTTGAACCTAAACAGCATTTAGGAAGTAATTGCAACCTTGGGAATTTCAGCCCATTTAGTATCTCAGCTGGAATGAGAAATGGAAAGGGCAGAACTGCAGTATTAGCTGTCATTTTTTTATATCATTTAACTGGAATATGTGGGTGATAGCATCTTGATAGTGTGAAGAAAATGCATAGAAAAAAATGCCTTGACTGTGGAACAGCTTTGAAATCACTGACACATTTGCAGCTGAATGACAGTTTAGGTGCTTGCTCCAGGGGACCTCATGTCAGGCTCTCTGTGAGAAACCAGCTCTTTGCTCCTCCATTCATAATGAAATATATGATTGACCCTTAAACTGTTCCTAGCAATAACTACACTGTCAGGAAAAAGTGAATATTCTAACAGAAAAAAAAAAAAAAGTGGAAATATTCTGCAGTGGTCTCATTTTTTATTCTGTTTCTATTGCTCCTCTCTTCTCTGACCCCAAATGTTCATTTTAGGAAAAGGACGGCTCATACAATAGAAAACTGTAAATGTAAAGCATATACTGTACATGTAAAGTATAGGTAAATGTAAGCATATATGGCATTATTTGTGACTGTATAAATGTGCAAGTGAAAAATTGTACAGTCCTGGACCTTGCTTTTATAAGGCCAAAGCTTTAAGAAAAATGGGCAAGATAGTCAGTACACACCATAGTACCTGGGTGCCAAATTCATGCTAGCTGTTAGAGTCTTGTTGATAGCATGCCAGATAGGTTCTCTGTTAGGCAGATTATTCATTCCTTGTGTGCTGTGTTTTAGTGGAGAACACC
Organism: Pyrgilauda ruficollis; assembly: GCF_017590135.1. Classification (NCBI taxonomy): domain Eukaryota; kingdom Metazoa; phylum Chordata; class Aves; order Passeriformes; family Passeridae; genus Pyrgilauda; species Pyrgilauda ruficollis. Next base: position 850,861 of record NW_024528933.1, on the reverse strand, counting down.
ACAGAAGCAGCTTCTGAGAGAGAAAGCTCCTCAGAGCTTCTACTGTGTCCAGCAGAGCCAATCTCTGAAGGCTCTGACAATGGACATGTTGCTGGCCCAATTAAAGAAGTCGGTAACGTCTTTGTGATGACATATTTAAAAAGAAAAAAAACATGCAGTGTCCTTCTCCTTCAGAGGGATGGGAAGGTGCCACGGCCAGGGCCCTCCTGGTACCGCGAGCAGCCGCATGGTTGCTGGACCCATGTGGCCGGGGCGTTGCAGCCAGGACCACGCACCTGGGGCCATGTGGCCAGCGCCATGGCTCGTGGTGTAATTTGTCTGCTTAGCCACTTTTAACCAGCTGTGCTGCGAGCAGGAGGGCAGAAGCAGTGGCAGCAGCTTCTCCTTTTCAGTGCCCCACATGGAGAGGGGCACTGCTGCGGTGTCTGGCACTGCCCGTCTGATGCCGGTGGGGACCACGTGGCCAACAGCAAGGGGGATGGTGAGCAATTCCCTGATATGCAGCCCAGAGGAGATCAGCCTTTCAACACTGGAAAACCCTATAAGAATTTTTCAACTGATGGAACTTGAGAACAAACAAACTTGCAGACAACAATTTTCTCCCAAGTCAGAGAAAATAAAAAGTGGAAACACGTGAGGAGAACAACATAGCGACACTAAGGTCAGTGAGGGAGAGGAGGGAGAGGAGGTGCCCCAAACATCGGAAGTGAGATTCTTCTGCAAACTGTGGTGAGGACTATAATACAACAAACAGTTCCCCTGTATTTCTTGAAGTGCGGGGGGATGCAGGATTCACCCACAGCCCATGAGTAAAGGTGCTTATGCTGGAGGCAGTTGATGCTGAAAAGCTATAATCTAGTGGGAAACTCAAACTGAGAGAGAAGATAGAGGACCCTTGCTTCCAAACTAGAACAGCTTATCCTTGAAAGACTATCCCATGAACTTCTGACCCATGCAGAACTGTTGTGGGAAGACTGTTTGCCCATGGCAGGGACTCACGTTGCAGCAGGTCGGGACTGCTACTTGTGAAAATTAAAACCACTCTGGAGAAGCTCACAGAGAACTGTCTTGCATGGGAAGGACCCCACAGCACAGCAGGAAAAAAACCCCTCCTTTCCCTAAGTGAACTGAAGAAAGATTTGTAGAAATAACAAACTGACTAAAACCCCATGCTTTGTCTCTCCATGCTGTTGGTGAACAAGAGGGAGGGATTGGGGAAAAAAAGGTGTTTTAAAGGTTAAATTTAGTTGTCATTATCCTATTTTAATTTTATTAATAAGTTTAATCTATACAATTTAAATTTGAGCCTATTTTGCCCTTAGAGTGTTTCTTCCTGATTTTTATCTCAACTCATGAGCCCTTCGGGTTTTCTTTCCCCCTCCTCTGCTCAACTATAGCAGAGGCGAATGGGTGAATAATTTTTTCATTGGTGCCTGGCTTTTGGCCAGTGTCAAATCACCTTGCTTCAAGAAGGAAGGCTTTAAAAACAAATACATGGGTGAGAATTATGATGCAAATTCATCAGGACATTGCTAATTGGATACTAAGAGGAAGACAGGTTGCAAGGATTCTCCTGCTTTCAGTCAGCATTGGGGAAAGGCCTTTGGAAATGTCTTCTCAGCGTAATTATCTACCACTAGAGATCCGTGATGAAATCACAAGAAGTGGCAGATTACCACACAATTCTGTTGAAGTTTATCACTAGAGAAAGAAAATTTATATCTTTTGTCCCCCAGAACCTGCTTAGTTGAATTTTAATCAGAAGACTAGGAGTTAATCCAATAGGCAACCATTGGAGGAGGAAGACTTTACAAAACTGTTACCCTCCATCAGTATTAAGTCTGCAGTTCAAATGTAAAGGTTGGCTGTCTTTCTGTAGGTTTCTTTCCATATGTCCTCAATAGGAGAAAACAGATGTCAAATTTCCTTCTTGATATAGTCCTGATAGCCTTTTTAATAAAGACTGTGGAAAAACTTTCTAAAATGTAAGGCATTTCTCAGTCTATTTAATGTCTGAAGTTGCTTAGTATCCAGATGAAAAATCCTACCATGTTAAGCAAATTAAAGTCTCTGATAAATGTAAGCCTTCAGTGTTGTCTAAAATCTCCCCCAACATATTCAGGATACCCATATACACACAGAGGAATGAATTGAATGTTAGAATCATCATAGAGTCGTAGAATGGTTTAGATTAGAAACAGCCTTAAAGATCCTCTAGTTAGAACCCTCCGCCTTCCACAAGATCTGGTTGCTCAGAGCCCCATCCAACCTGGTCTTGAATGCTTACAGGGGTGGGCCATCTACAACTTCCCTGGATAGCCCGTTCCAGTGCCTCACAACCCTCACAGTAAGGAATTTCTTCCTAATATCTCATTTAAACCTACACTCCTTCAGTTTAAGATCATTCCCCCTTGTCCTATCTCCTATCACTACACGTCCTTGTGAACAGTTTCTCTTCAGCCTTCTTGTATGCCCCTTTAGGTACGAGAAGGCCACAATTAGGTCACCCTGCAGCCTTCTCTTTTCCAGGCTGAACAGCCCCAACTCAGGCTGTCCTCATAGGAGAGGTGCTCTAGTCCCACAATTATCTTCATATCCTTCCCCTGGGCTTGCTACTGTAGGGCCATGCCCTTTTTATATGTGTGTCCAGCACTCCAGATGGTGTTATCACTGAGAATAGCAGAGGGGCAGAATCCTCTCCCTCGCCCTGCTGGACACACTGCTTTGGATGCAGCCCAGGATGCAGATGTGTCTCTGGGCTGCAAGTACTGCAGTATAAAGCAGTGTAGTGTACAGTATTGCCAGGTCATACTGAGCTTCTCATCCACCACCAACCCCAAGTCCTTCTCCACCCTGCCTGTGTTTGTACTTGGTATCGCGCTGACCCAGGTGCGGAACCTTGCGTTTGCTTCATTGAACTTCATGAAGTTCACACAGGCCCACTTCTCAGGCCTGTCAGGCTCCCTATGGATGGCATCCCTTCCATCCAGCATGTTGACTGCACCACACAGGAGCCTTGCTGGGGGTGCACTCAATACCACTGTCCATGGCACTGATAAAGATGTTAAACAGAGCTGCTACGAATACTGACACCTGAGGAACACCACTCATCCCTGGTCTCCACTTGGACATCAAACCATTGACTGCAACTCCAGAAAATTCCTTATTCACTGGGTAGTCAATGTCTTTCCAACTGAGACAAGGATGTCATGCATGACTATTTACTCTTTAAAACAGGAGGTGGTTTTTCCCCTTTTCCCCCTTTTCCATTCAGTGGGAACTTCACCAGACTGCCATGACTTTTCAAATAAGATGGATAGTGGCTTAGCCACTTCCTCAGCCAGTTCTGTCAAGACCTGTAGATGTATCTCATCAGGTCCCCTGGACTTGTGGACCTTCATTTTCCTTAAATGGTCTCATACCCGGTCTTCTAGAGCAGGCAGCTCTTCATTCTCCCAGTCTCTGATCTCACCTTAAGCAACTGGAGCATTTGCTGGTGAAGATGGAGGCAAATAAGCTGTTGAGTACCTTGGCCCTCTCCATGTCCTGGGTAACCAAGTCTCCTTCTGATAAATGTCAGGGTGTTGAAGTTCCCCATGAGGACCAGGGTTTGTGAATGTGAGGCTGCTCCTTTCTGTCTTAGAGGGCCTCATTGGCTCAGTCTTCCTGGTCAGGTGGCCTGTAGCAGACTTCTGCTATAAAGTCACCTGTCCCTGCCTTCCCTTTATTGCTGACCCATAAGCTCTAAGCTCTTTATCCAGCTCCTGGTGCAGCTCCATGCACTCCAGATGGTCACTGACATAGAGGGCAAGACTGCCTCACTGCCTCCCCTGCCCGTCCTTCCTAAAGAGTCTGTTCCTTCCATTCCAACACTCCAGTCATAGGAGTCATCTCACCATTTTTGTGTGATGCCAGTAAAGCCATAGCCTTGCAGGTGTGCACTTGTTTCTTGTTCCTCCTGTTTATTCCCCATGTTGTCTGCATTAGCATAGAGACATTTAAATTGGGCTCCCAGTGAGGCTGACTTTTTGTCTGGAGTGGCTGGAATTCCTTAAAGCTGCCCTTCAGATGCTCTCCTGCTGACCACTGTATTGTCTCAACGCTCTGGGCATGTTTGAGGGCTCAGGCATCTACTTATCCCATTGCAATGGAGCATGATACACAGGTCGGGTTTTTCTTGTTAAAAAATTAATATAGTTCTTGCACTCAGGAGACTGACTGTATATGCAGCACTGCTAAACTGTTAGCCCTGCTGGGGAGCAATCACCTGGGATAATAATCAGTCCTCCACCCCCTCCTCCCCTTCCACCCCTATGGCTGGCACTGCCACTGAAATGGTGCCTACCTCAGCCCCAACCTGGGGTCTCTGTGTAGGAGCTTGTAGCAGGCAATCTGTGTCTTCAGAACCATACCCTCCAACACTCCAAGGTTTTGCTAACCCCAACCCTTGCATGACTGCTGCTACAGAAGAGGCTTTAGTTACTGTAAAAGCCAGCCAGCTAGCCAGGCAGGAAAAGCAAACATAGGGAGCTCCACAAGCTGAAGAAGTTTAACTTAGAGCAGTTCTCTGCCTTACAAATTGAAAGCCTTCATGTTGTTAAGGTATTTATAATGTCTCTGTCTCTCTCTCCCATGAATTCTCTATGCTTAAAAGTGCAGAAGGTCATTGACCTCTTTTTAAACAGGCACTTGATAGCAACTATTTGCTCTGCACTGAGGTAGCTGCTTCCATGTAGCTCATGGAAACTGGATTGCCTTTGGGATCTTCACCTTTCTGTCAAATCTGAGTGAAACTAGCCAATGAGTAAAATACAAGAATATGTCGTCACTGGAAGAGGCAGGCATCCTGTCATATTTTCTAAGGAAATCATATCAGACTTTTAAAGGAAAGAGAGATAACTGAGATACTGGGAAATATGTTTCTGTTGATCCCCTTTTGTTTTGACAGCAACAGACTACATACCTTCTGGATATTTCTTCATTATGCTTGGAAGACTGAGGTAAATGTCTAAAATCAGTAATTACCATTCCACAGGATGCATTTCGTCTTTTTTTTCCCTACAGCAACACAATGAATTTGAACTTCTGTACTGTCTCCCTAGCCCTTTTGTTCATGAGGAAGTACTGCACAAATTATACCCATCTGAGTGTAGTTTTAATCTTTTGTTGGCACTAATGGATTTATCTTGCTTTTAGTTCTCCTTATGCAATCTCTGAAAGCAACAGTCCAGCAAGTAAGACACAAAGTCACTCTTTTAGACTCACTCTTCATGCATCTACTTCATCTCTCACTGTGAAGAAAAAATGGGGATTTTGCTATGTCTGAGGGCAAGGCCAGTCCTGTAGACACTGTTCAGACTGTGAAATAAGCTAGCTTGGTTAACTCAGGCTGCACTACAAAATTAAGGGAATGGAGACTCCAGTAGGAGTAATGCAGACCAGTTTAAAGGAAGAAAGAACTGTAGACCTGACAGAAACAAGACAAGGGACCTTGTCATGAAGAAAACTCTTTCCCTTTTGTATTCTCTCCCTGACCTATTTGCAACTACAAGATGATCATCACTCAGGCAGCACAGCTGTACTGTCTGTGGCTTTGAACTGAGGGCTTTAGAGTGCCCTGTCATTGAAGTCTCCTACCTGAACTTTCCCCAGTTGTCCTCCTGACAAAGGCACTGTAGGTAAAATGAATAGATTGTTCTTTGCAGCTGCTCAAGGAGCATTTCCCCCTCCTTTCTGTTAATCCTATGATTCCCAGTATTGCCCTTGACCCAAATAACATCCTAGAGGAGAACTCACAGCAATTCTTCAGCTTCAAGGACTGAGCACTGATTATGCACAGCAGAAATACCTTCCTTCAGACAGTCATCATCAATTACAAAAATGTACTATGTGTTGCTTTAGGTGAGTGTCTCAGGAAGGAGAGGTCATCATTCCTCGTGGGTTCTCAGTCATACTGCTGTGGACAGCAATCTGAAATGCATGTTAGAGCTTGTGGTATCAGATTAAAGAAAAGTCAGTAGCAGAAATGCTATATCAGTCAAGTTGTCACCAAAACTGGGAAAAACAGAAACTCTCCAACAACATGTTTTCAGTGTTAGAGAATCAAGGCATTACTTTATTCTGGCCAGGTTGTGCAACTGATATCATTCCATGCTTCTTTACCAGACTTTTCAAATACCTATACCGACAAAACCTAAAGAAATTCTCATACATTTGTCTTAAATTACACAGTTCTTAGTATTCAATCTCCTTTGGTTGTCATTCCCTTCACCTTCAATGCTACTTTGGTCCTCATTTTTTGGTTCTCTTATCAATCTTTTCCCAGATCAGGTGTCTCATTAGGGGGTGATGTTTGGGGGTAATGTTCGTTAATGTTCATTTCTATTTTGTGCATCTTCTGGCTACTCCCAATCCACAGATCTTAAGCTCATCAGGTCTCTCCCTGAGAACAGAGTATTTTGTAGAGAAACTTCAGTTCCCCTGCCTCTGAGCAAAGGAGAACAAATCCTTTACTAAAGTTACATTAAATAATATGGAAAGTTGTATAATTTCCAACAAAGTCACCTATCTCAAACCTGTTTTGGCAGAGGAAGCTCTGCTGTTTGCCATATGTTGCCCTGAAAAATGAAATATATAGTGATTTCTAGCAACATTTTTTTTTTTATGGTCAAAAAATGCTATCAGCCAAATAAAAACATAATTGTTCTGCTAGATTTTGATTCTGTGCTATCACTTCCTAGTTGTGGGGATGTAAGGGCAGAAAGATGTCAACAGGGCCTGTCAAATGCAAGGGATCCAAGCGTTTCTGTCCCATAGGTTTCTATATCTCTTCTTGTCATAGTCCACAGAGAGCAGATACCTTATGCCAGGACAGGGTTTTGTTTAAAGCAAATGTTCACAAACATAAAGATGAGAATCTCTGGAAGATGACTTTCAATGGAGCAAAACAAGAGATTAACCATTTCATAAATCAGAGGAAGATGAGGAGCTGTAACCTCAGGAACTCGCTGTGCCACTGTCCACATGTCAAAAAATAGGCAGGCAAGAGTTGTTACACCAGGAAAACATTTATTACAGCAATCTGATGAAGGTAATGCAAAGGAAGTGTGTGGAAAATCACACTATGAAAAGCCAGTCCATAAAGGAGGCAGAGGAGTCCTGCAACTTCATTTGTATAAAGGGAGAGCACTTGTCCACTGGGGCATAGTCCTGTGGGATTTCCTTCTCTTGAGCTTTCAGAGATGCAGCTTCCTTTTATCCTCAGCTCTCAGCCACATGTTGCCCCCTTCCTTTTCACATTGGCTGAGGTACTAGGAAGGTACAGCCTTCCCAAACCAGTACCACATATTCCTCCCTTGAACATGTAATTTTCCTCCAATGTTTAAAAATTCAGGCCATCTGGGTTCTGCAATAGACTTTGTGTGGACCCATTTGTCTATTAGCCTAAAGTTCAGGAGTCAAACTAACTAGGTTCTGTAACAAACTTGTGCAGCTTGAAGGTCATAGAGACATTAAGATCCATTTCAAAGACATTAACACCCATTTCTCCTGAAGACCCTCACCCATGGAATTGTTTGTAAAGAGATTAGCACCAATCCTTCCTATCAGAAGCAGGGCATCAACTGAATGCCTGAAAATTGCAGCATGAGCTATTTTCCAGCAGTGCCTGTAAAGCAAGTTGTCAGACATGCTGTAACGCCAACATCTTCTGGTTCATGAGAGACAGGGACAGGGGAGGGGGTGAATTAAAGGGACATTGTTACATGAGGACAAGTCTTACTTGAAGTGAAGGACACTAAGTGCAATAAAGGCCAGATATATTTTTAACAATTTTTTTGTAATTCTGGTGGAAATAAACATACATTTGCACTATTCCCAATATTCTAAATAGCTGGATGCCTGGAATGGTTTTGTTTGCAATTTTATATTTAAAAAATTTACCTTATTCCACAGCAGATACTGTTGGAAATTATGCAACTTAAGAAAAAAAATTACTGTATCTTTAGTAAAGGGTTTGTTCTCCTTTGCCCAGAGGCAGGGGAACTGAAGTTTCTCTACAAAATACTCTGTTCTCAGGGAGAGACCTGATGAGCTTAAGATCTGTGGATTGGGAGTAGCCAGAAGATGCACAAAATAGAAATTATCATTACCCCCAAACATCACTCTCTGGGGAGGTCAGAGACACCTGGTCTGGGAAAAGATTGATAAGAGAACCAAAGAATGAGGACCAAGTCAGCATTGGAGGTGAAGGGATCAATATCCAAGAGGAGATTGAATACTAAGAACTGTGTAATTTAAGACAAATGTATGAGAATTTCTTTAGGTTTTGTCGGTATAGGTATTTGAAAAGTCTGGTAAAGAAGCATGGAATGATTTCAGTTGCACAACCTGGCCAGAATAAAGTAATGCCTTGATTCTCTAACACTGAAAACATGTTGTTGGAGAGTTTCAGATTTGGTGACAATATCTCCACATTAGCATGCAAAGCCGAACTACCAAGCAAGAAATTCATGCCCAGTTATTGTCTCCCAATTCCACAGAAAGGCCAGTTTAAATGCACTCACTTGAGTTCACCTAGTTGGGGTTAGACTGCTTTTTCTGGTGCCAAAGAAAGATGTTATCTTCTCTGACTAACTCTGCCCCCAATAAATGAGAAATGGAGGAAGAAGTACGGTTTAGGGTAGAAAAATTACTTCTCCTATATGAATTTGACTTTCCTGTTTTTTATTTCTTTCAAATTAGCTGCATATTAACTGAGATTAAAACCAGACAGCACTGTAGGAGAAAGAGAGAGGTTCATTGAACCTTCTCCCATTGCAGAGTTTCTAGCTCTGTGTAGCTTGACAAGCTTCTCAAAGACATCATATTTTTATTCTGCTGCTGACTCATTGGTCAGAACACAGATAAAAATCAGCAAGGCATTCAGATGCAACCAGTCTGGACAAGTTGTTCCCTGCAGTCTGCTGGCAGGTTGCATGTTGCACAGTGTGTTTGTGTGGCTCGGAATGTTGAGCAGACATGTGCTTTCACCCAGAGCCCTCCTGGAAGTGCAGAGACCTTCACCGTCCCTTCCCCAGGAAATGATGGGATTCACTCCATTACTTGGCATGGCACCAGAACACATAGGGAACAGAAGGAAATCTGTTGAATCTCAGTCTAGAAGGAAAATACAATCCACAGCTCTTCAGAGGCGTATGGTGGGACTGAGGACATTCACCCCATGTGAGTGTTAAGTGGGAGGACATTCCCTACATGGGTCCCTCCGACAAAAGGCAAACTTCCATCCAAGCCCAGCTGCTCTTTATTGTACCTTGGGCTGGTGCAGGAGCCAAGAGAAACCTAGAGATTTGTTTAGGTAGCAGCCCTGTATTGGCAAATGCAATAACTGTTTACTGCACTCTTTATGATCTCTATCACTGCCCTTACTCTTTAACGTTCAGCATTGAAATCAGCCCAGAGGAGGATGCTTTTGTTGCAATGAAGGCCAGCAGGGGTTTTGACTGGAGAACAGCTGCTGTAATGCTAAATATATATTTGGAACAAGGACATGATGAGATGTACTGCCCTGCTTAATGTCCTTGCCTGGCTGTGCCTTGCTCTCTTCCTGCATTAAGAGTTTTATTATATCTCCTTGTCAGCAGAGATAATTGCCTGCAAATGCCCGCAAGCACACCTGCTACCAGACACTTTGCTATTAAGGTAATTCCAAGAAAATGAAAGCTTCAGCAACCATGCCAGCACAAGTTATTAATCCAGATAAGCCACCTTCCATGCACTGAGGACATGACCTGTTCAGTCCTCCTACCTCCCCTGACATTCAAAAAGATTAATGTTTCTCTGGGAGATCACTGTGCTCACCTCTTCCTGATTTTGTGGCAGACCTGGTGACTAAGGGATTTTATTTATTTTTTCCCTTTTCCAGAAGTGTCCACTCACAAGGCATGCATGTTGGGGTCTGTTACTTTAGCAGCTCTAGACAAGTTGGTACAGATGCCAAAGCACCTTCAAGCCAGTAAGTTTCTTTCTGTAGGGCAGGAATGGTAGAGCTCACCTGGGCAGGTGAGGCAGTGGGTGCAGGTACATGGCATCACCTTCCTGTTTGGCACCCAGACTTTGCACAAACCCACTGTGAAACAGCTGAGGATGCCCTGCTTCTGCCAATTGCTCTCTGGTCCTTCCACAGTGCCTGGTGATCTGGTGGTGCCTGCAGAGCTGACCTTGCTACTCTGTGTTTAGCTGCCAAGTGATACTACAGACAGCTAGAAGTGGTGTCAGCTGTGGTGCCAGCTGGGACAAACTGGCCTTGCCTGGCCTGAGACCTTCTCACTCTGGGCATCACCTGCCTCCACTGGCTGGGGGACCATTTGTGACAGGAATTCTATTGGATGCTGAGCAGTGTGAGGAACAGAGAGGATAGGAGTGTAGAGGGATCCAGGGCAGTAAAAACAGGCCTGAGGACAAGGAAGGTTTGGCTTCACCATGCTTGTCCCAGCTCTTCTCAGGACAACACCCTGGCATGTTTTAAATAGGTTTTTAGCAGGACAGGTGGTAGGGAAAAGCTGTCCAGGTAATTTCTTTTTGGAAAAATTGCATATTAACAAGCATGAACCCTTAGCAATTTCTGTTTCCAGCCAGTTTTTGGTAAAAGCTTTGCTGAAAGTTACTCTTCTGAGTGGAAAGTAAAGTGAATTTTAGGGAATAATTTTCCAAAAATTCATTATATAATATGACAGAAAATGGGTTTACTAATACTTTTGACTGAGGCACAAATGTTGAATCCTACAGCACATTAGCCTCGAACAAGCTAATTTTTCCAACAGTCAAACTGATTTTTCTTCAACTGTCTTGTGTTTTGTGAACTTCAGTGAAACTCTTTAGAGATAGTTTTGGCCAGCAGTATGTTCTGGTTCCAGAGGATCAGACTACAATCTCTTAGTCTTGAAAATCCAGCTACCAAATTGGCAAGAGTTGGCTGCTCCTGTGAGAGGCAAATTCTGACCAGCACTGTGGCATGGTATCAAGGTAGGCAGGCAAGGAGGCAGGCAGTACATGACAAGAGCAGGTCCAGATCTTCACAGGGAATTTGACAATTCTGGAAGTAGTTTCCCTTTTCCCTCATACTAGTTGGTAACAAAGAATAGGAAATAAGTGGGGGTGAGGAGTGGGCAGTGGGAGCATTTTTTTCACTACACCATTTACAGAATCACTGAATTTGGTTGGAAGGCGTCACAGGTGGGCTCATCGAGTCCAGCCTCCCTGCTTACACAGTGTCCCCTAGAAGATGTTACTTAGGGTTGTACTCCTTCATTTTACAGAAAAATTAAACAGGGCTGCAGAGAGCCAAGAGGGAAAACCATCTGTTACATGTCCTTTTAGACATAAATTGTAACTGATTTTTATGTCAGTTTTTCTCATAGTCTTCCCTCCTGCCCTGCTCTCTGGATCACAGTGTTAAATGCACGGTCCAATGAAGTGGCGTGTTTTCCCATGCCAGACAGTGCCCACCCTCACACCCACCTCCTCCTCTGCCCCCTGTGCCCCAGTCAGCAAGCCCAGACCTGCTCTTTGCTCCGACACAACCCCACCGCAGGGAATCCTCCAACACAGCAGAGCCAGCACATGCAGTTTCACATTTTTAGCAGCAGTTGGTGGAAAGTTGTAGCTGAGGGCGGTATTTGCTCATCATTTTTGGTGGACAGGCAAAAAGTGATTGCAAGCAACTCAAGGGTTTGGGGGACACCTCTTCATTTGTAGTTTCTTTCATTGTAAAAGTGTTGTTCAAACATCCTATTTGCAGTGCTTTAAACTTACAGGATGCTGGTAACTTCTCTGACTATACTCATATTTAGCTAACAAAAAATGGTTCAGTTTGGGTTTGATGCCTCAGAAGCAATACTGTAGATTTACAACTAATTGCTAGCACTTCATTATCCTGCCAAAAAAACCCCTTGTCCACAAAATAGATCTGTTGTTCAGACTGTGATGTGAAAATCTGCATAAATAAGAGATGAAGGGATGAACATCTCTTCAGGGCTGAAATCTGTACTCTTTGCAAGTTTCTGGCACAAATATTTATTTCTCTGAGGTATGTGTTGACAGAAAAGGAATTCTTTGTTTTAAAGAGAAATTCTGAAGTGTTTCCAGGGAAGGAAAGTTTCAACTCAATTTTAACATGCACATTGCTTTTCTCCTTGTCAATTAACACTCCAAATGCAACTACTTGTAAAGGAAAAAAGTAATAGTAAATGCTTTTTTCAGCGCTACAGGTAAGGCAGTGAAGTACTTGCTTGTGGACACATAGTAAGGCAACTGGCCTTCATTCCCCCAGGCAGGATTGTGGTGGATATATAATATGTTTTTCTTTTCTCCCTGTTCAGCCCAGTCATATAGCATCAAGGCCTGCTGTGGCACTGAAGGATTTAAAATCCTCCATTTTACAAAAGTCACTGCAGTTGAGGAAGGGATCAAGTGTTAGCAAGCAGTAGGGTAAGAAAACACACACCCACAGAGCAAAGCTATGAGCACCTCTGTGTGTATGTATGCATGTTCACTTCTCAGATAAAACCTAAATGTCTTTTTACAAACTCTATCTCCAATCTAAATTTCAAAACATCCCGCATGTGCCTCTGTGTCTTGGAACCTACACCAATTTTAGTTTTTGTAGGATGTGTTTGACCTTGCTGTTTTTTGTTGTTTGGCAGGCATAGATGTCTCAGTACAATCATCGTTCTCAATTCCTAAGCTATCTGCAAATTTCTTTTGTTTCCAATCTAAAATTTAAGGCTCCAGTAAGGTTAAAGATGAACAAAAAACCACTCTCCTGAGCTCACACCTTCAGCATTGGCATGATGCCTCACAAAAAACACCTTACTTCACTGGGGAGGATGACTTCCTGGGGCTACTGTGGGAGAAATATTAAGTAATAATGTCCATGTGCAATGTTTTGTAACATGTGAAGATGGAAATTTTGGTTTACTATCAGAAAATGTTAGTATTATTGACTTTCTTGTACTGTAGTTTTTTGAAGATCATTCTTTTATTTAAATGCATCATTCACCACCCAAGGACAGACTGTTTACAAAAAAAAAAAAAAAAGAAAAAGCCTAGCTGGCAAGGACAATAGACTGTGCATAGACTGGAGATTAAACAAGGTGTCAAAATAAAGAATGGCATTCAAACATCTTGTGATCAAATGTTTCAGTAAAGAAACGTAAGGGAACTTGATCCAGAATGGAACGACAGGGCTCCAGACATACACAGCTCCAGGTAGTTTGGATTCACATTGGGTCTAGGTGAAAAATCCTTGTCCAACAGAATTTTAAGCTCACTGAAAGACAGGCAATTTCCTTACTCTTTGTATATGCAGAAAGTAGCACTGGGACATGGCAAGAGGCAAGCAGTGCAGCTTGAACACCAGTAATGATGAGCAGCACTGCAGACCATCACTGAACCTATGTTAGTTCAGTGAGAGAAGGTAGTTAAAATACTATTTTCAGAGCAACAGCAAACCCAAGACCATTAAGACAAAAGATTCTGAGCAAAGTGACACACTTTTCATTCTTTTTATTAGTATTTATTGTTGTTATTGTTATTCACACTTAGACAACTCAGTTACATTAAGTGATTTATATGAAGAACTCTGTATTAATATGATAAGGTGAGAAAGTGTACACGCTACAGTGAAACATTCTGTAGATAGTGAAGTAGGACCTTGATAGAAGGGATTATTTCCAAGAGCCTATGTACAAATAAAAGTAACTTTCTTACTATATACAAACTTATATTCACAGAGAATATACTGATTCAGAGATACAAGAGTATCATCTAGTGAATAATGATCCATACACTTAAACACATGAGAAAAACTGGAATTTTCAGGGGGTTGCCTGGACTTGCAAAATAAAAAATACATGGAAATGTATTTTTACTTTTAAAGTTTGAAATGAGTAAAGATGGGGGACTTCAGATTTTTCTTACAATAGGCTGAAAATGATGGATGATAAGAGTATGAAAACTACAAGTGAAACAAACATGCTAGAAACACTTTATTACAAAAATAGCCTCTGATTGTCAGTTATAACACACTACTATTTTCACATCACAATACCATGTCCTGATCTTGCCATCATAAGTGACAGAAATAATTTTAATTCATGTAAGTCAACTCCCCAGAGTCAGGATTGCAAAATTAAAACTGCAACAGAGATCGTGATAATGGAACACAAAACCATGTGAAATCCTTTGGCATTACTTAATTTTGATGAGGGATTAAAATAAATGATTGATTTCTATTGGATAACCTGACCCTGAAAACTTTTTGAAAAACTGATAGAAGCAACTCATCTCTTATAAACTTACTAAAACATAAGGAGCTTCCTTTACTGTGAAGTCAGTGTGAGAAAACATCAGAATAGCAGAATGATTTAATTGCTTTATTGGGCCTGACTCTGCAAGCATTTTATTCCTTCTCCTGGGGTGAACAAGGGTAGCAGGATTGAGTCTCTACTGCAAAGGTTGTGTGCAGCATTTTGTACAGCCCCACAGGAAAACTCAAGAGTATGAGGAGCAAACTCACCCAACTTACTCACAGTTACTAAGCATCACTAAGTCACTCACAGTCACCAGCATCACTAAGGTGAAGCCAGATCCTGCTTTACTCTACATTTGTTTGTCAGTATTTGACATTATACCTTAAACAGAGACATGGAATTGATTGTTTACTTTAAAATTAATGATCCCCTTACTTAGAAACCCCATAGTCTTCTGGGTTCTTTATGGCTTCTTTTTGCATTAAGACAACTATGTGACATAAAGTAAAAATAAAAATAAAATAGTAAAGTGCACGATCTTTAAAAATGTGTACAAATTTCATTGTTGGGATTTGTTTTGTGTTTCATGAGTGGAGAATTTACAACAAATCTACATGAATGTACAGTTCATTTACCAATCTTGAATACTCATTCTTGTCCTGGGCTGTTTCACTTATGGCTCATGTAGGAACAATATGGCCAATTATGTGCCTGGTCTACACACACTCCAAGGGATTACATGGCTTCTAGACTGGGGCTGGCATGTGTCTGGCTGGCTGGAGCATGGGCTCAGTGCCATGCTGTTGTGACAACATGACTTCTGGAGAAGACACGGCTTGCATCAGGCAGGAGCACAGGCAGGGGAAGGCTCAAACTGTCTGCACCCATCCAGGCAGACAAGTCCTGGGATGCTGCACACTGACAGCCAGCAACACACTGCAGAGCTACAGGATGGCCTGTCTGCAGGGCTGTGAGCCATATGTGACTGCTGCATTTCATGGGTGCACTGAACTGCAGAACTTCAATTTGGAATTTGACTCTCCCCAGTACCAATGGAAATGATGGATATCTCAATATCAATATTCCTGTAACTGATGGCAACACACCCAAGAAGGACAATTTTAACATCAATCAAGAATGAAACCCATGGCTTTTGGAGGAGTGGAGCAGGATTCTTCTCCACACTGTTGAGTGCAAACTATCCAATTTGATAATCTCAAATTCACTTTCTGCAAGTATTTTTCTTCAATTTAACTTTCCAGGAATAGCAGAAAAAAAAAAAATCATCTGCTCAAACCATGCCTCTTTCTCAGTTAGTTGTGTCACTGTTATTTACAAGAGGTAAAATTGTTTCCAAGAATACAAGTGAATGTAATTTATCTCTTTGTACATAGCTCCCAGGACAATTAGGTTTGTTATGTAACTGCATTTATGAAATATGGGAACCTAAGATAAAAGTCTCTATTTTGTCCAGGTTAATGGCAGAATTCTTCTGTATTTCATTGGGCCAGTTCTTAGAGAAGGGATTATTTCCTTGCTATAAATAAAGAAAACCATCTGATACAGACTCATACTTGACTCAGAACATAAGTTATATGGACCACAAGATGCTATTTTAAGGAATTACTGCTGAAAGAATAATAATTAAAAAACATTGAATATCCCCTTTTTTGCAAAATATGTAATGAAGTAAAAGACAACCAGAGAAATAATCCCTTAAAAAACACCCAAACATTAATAATATTTCTAAGCATCTATTTTTTCACTGTACTTGGATTAACTACATGTTTTACTTACCACTTTGTGGACCTTCATATCCACACACAACAGTACCATGAGTGACAGTGACCATAAACTACTTCATAGTAGTATATGTGGAAATTATATGGTAGGTTCATTGCCATTACGAACAAATGACACCTAGATAAGGTTGCTTGTCACCCACTGTGCTTTATGCTTCATGAAGTTTATGCAGTCAGCCACATCAACTGGATACATGAGCAGAAGCATACAGACACAAGAGCCTGTCTGCACTATAAGAAAGCACTAGCCTTCAGTAAAATAGTTAATTTAAAATACATAGAGCTTTGCTGAAAGACTTTTCCATGTCTACATGTAGTTCTTAAGGAGAGAATCTTCACACCACACTTTTAATCACACTTCTATAGTTTTTACCAATTGTGACCAGGGTGGCTTATGCAGAGGGAAAACAGAACAGTTGTAGAACTCCAGTGGTATTTTGCACCAATGGGGCCTATTCTCATATTTAATTCCAATGAAGTTAGTCCAGAAGACCTTTAAAATGGGCTACAATCTGAACCATAATCCTATTCAAATGCTACCAGAAATCCCTTCCAAAAATTTTGTTCAACATTGATTCCATTCAGAGATGATGGTGCCACAGAGGGTTGGTTATTTAACCTGAAGTTGCATTCTTATCTTACTTCTGTGTTTCCAAGCTAGTGTCCTGAAAGTGCTAAGCTAGAACAGGATCTTTATCAACACAAATTTTTCTATTAATTATTCATTTATACTTCATAAGGTTTATGCAGATATCAGTAGCGATTGAGTAAATGAGTACAGGCATACAGGCAGGAAAAGGCTTCAACACCAACCAGCTCACTATAGAATTTGGGCAGTGTGAAGCACCAGATCGCTAGTGAAGTCATTCAGAACTTTGGCTGAAGAAAATAGAACTTTGACTTCTAGGTGTGCAATGTTGAGAAGACTTCATGATCCTACGCTGAAATAATTATGAATAGAAACACTTTATGCTGGGAAAATTTGCTGAAATTGTAAAATAGGAATGTTGCAACAAGTGTGTGTGTTTCTGGCAGCATTGTGTCTGGACAACTCACTGGCATCCAGTCACTGGGTTGGAACAGCTTTTGACTGTTTTCTTTGCATTCTAGTTTAAGATTGAATTCCTTCTGTACAGGATAAGGGACTAAGCTTCTCCCTCCATCACACTCCTCTTTTTCTCTACTAGCCAGCAGAGCTGTTGTCTTGTAATCAAAGAGCACATCAGCATCCAAGTATCCACAAACAGTTTACCCCAGGAGTAAAAAGGTGCCTTGGCAAGTATAAACATTGTCTACAGACAGCCTTCACAGAAAGTACCACACAATTGAAATTTGTCCTATTACCCCTGGATCTGAGGTACCACTGGAACAGTTATTCAGCCATTTGAAAAATGATCTGCCCAACAGATAGAAGGCAGTGGGAGCCATGAGGTGTCTTATTCTGAAGGAGGAAAAGTTATTCGTAATACCTTCTTAGATAAAGATGTGATAGTGACAGACATGGGAAAGAAATGAGACACATTTTAAGACAGTATAGAAATGCCTTTACAGGATACCAGTCCTTAATGGTATACATAAAGGTCTTCCTATAAGCTGTTGATGCCAGTTACTCTCTACTCCCTGCCTGCCCTCAGTGGGGTAGCAGTCTCTGCTGCTGATGCCCTGAGTGCACCAGAGTGCTCTTAGAGCTCTGAAGGTCAGGTAGGAGTTTTCCTTTTCCAGTGTGGGAGTTGTTACACCATGATGGTATGAAGGTAAAAAACCCCAACAAACAAACAACAACAACAACAACAAACAAACAAACAAAACCAAACAAACAAACAAAAATAAAAACCACCAAAAAAAACCCCCAAAAAAACAAAAAAAAACAAAAAACAAAAAACCACTGTACTAAATAGAGATTGGACTCTGGTCTGGTTTCTTGATTGGAAATGTCAGATCAGTGAAAGCTGGGAATTGCAGTATTTTAGTGTCGCCATACACAGCCCTTCCTTTAGATCACTCCTATGTATGATTCTGCTTACTTGGGAAAGGATTGCCTGTTTTGAGCATTGTCATCAGAAACAAAAGCATTTGGTGACTCCTCTGGAATAGACTGTACTGTGGAGTCAGCTCTGTATTTTGGGACACACGTTTCGGTTGAGGTCAGAATTTGGGTCACCAATTGCTTTAGGCTGCGGTTCTGTCAGTAGAGGGCACCACAGTTGTGTATATACACCCACCTTTCCATCGCGTACACCCCTAGGAACAAATGTTACAGATGGGCAGCACTATCGTTAAGACAGGTAAGGATTCTGCACCAATGAAGGATCTTGAATACAAAGACAAGTTTTTGCTCTCAATGTGAGAAGCTCACTCTAAAAAGCACTAAGAAGTAAGAGATGTTGCTTGTTGTATGGTTAAGATCAAATAATGATTCTGCATGTAGCTAGGACTTAGGACAATATATGAGTAGCAGACATTGCAACTCCTAGTATCCTTCCTTTATTTCATTAACATCTCACTTTTTTCTTCATGGTATCACATAATATTAATATTCCTAATATGAATTTTGTACTGTTTTCTCTACCATTGTTTTCTGTCAAGTGCTTAGTTTCTAATGATACACTGTTACATACAAACACATATAACAGGAAAACAGAAAAGGACAAAGGGGAGGAGTGAGAAATGAACAGTGTGGAGCAGAGAAAAACAGACAAGCAAAATGTGCTGAGACTTCTGTTACACAGATGTGAGAATGGCATTGCCATTGTGAGCACAATACACATATAAAACAATGCTGAAACAGGTCACAGAAATGCACTGAAACTTCATGAACTCTTAATTGCACAATAGACTTGAACAAACAAATGATGATTATCTGAAATAATTTCTTAACATTCATTCCAGTCCTCTCATTTTTTTAAAAAAATCAGCCAAGCTACAGAAAGTTAGTTGCTTTCTCCCTTCTTGTTTTTTTCTGCTCTAGGTTTGGACCTTCTCATTCTCTCAGTATCTCAGAAAAAAGATGTTGCATTTTCACTCCTTCCTTTCTTTAGACATGTACACTTCCAGCAATACTGAAGAATTTTCATGTAAGTTTCCTGCAGCTCCACTGTATTTAAATTGTGTTTCTCCTACCTAGTTTCAAGATTTATAACAGCAAATGTGAACTTCCCCAGCTTTATACAACAGCTGGAGATCTCTTCCAGCAATAACTATATGTAGCTGTGAAGGTCCTTACACTCCAAGTAATAGTGAAAGCCTATAAAGTATATATCCACTTAGCAATTAGGCTGCCACTTTATAACTACTTCTATTTTCTGTATGAAATACTATGCATAAGCAAATTAGCCTTTTTATTCTGGCATGAAAAGGCAAACTCATAACAGCATCTGAAAGCCATTGGTACTGTTGATATTGCTGCATTAGAAAAAATGGTGTGTTCACATAGCTGTATGATGTCACTGCATGCTGCTTTGCTATTAGAGAAGAAAGATTATCCCCATTCTGGTCTTTGCATGAGAATGCAATGAAAATCTGCACCAGTTACAAAATGGTCAGGCATCATGGCTCCTTCAGTGCCAGAGTTTCTGGAACCTGAAGAGTTTTGCAAGATGTAAAAAACCACCATTAACATCCTGCTGATTGCCTTTACGGACCTGTGATGCAGATAATCAAAACACTGATGAATTCCCTGGATTTGCTGAAATCCCATCACATAAATCCACTTACATGAAGAGACATACAAGCCCTTCCCTGTTTGTGACTCATCACTTGGTGTATGCTTTCCACTCAGGAGTTTCAGCAGGTTATCGGAAAAATCCTGTACCAGGGTGTGTGGGGGGTGGCGCCTCCACAAAGTTAATATTAGCATTCCCCTTGGAAGAGGAGAGCTTTAAGAACTGAGCACACTGTGTCTGTGCATACTACGACAGAGAAGGAGAAGTCTGCGGGTAGGTACCGTAGGCAGAGGAGAAGCAGTAACTTTCGCTGTTGCCGTGAGTACGTCGCGTGTCCAGTGCTGAGCAGCGAGGATGTTCTACAGCAGAGGAACCCTCGGTGCACCCAGACTCAGCCCTTCAGTTACTGCACTGGCCAGCAGCAGCCATTCTTCAGGTCTAAGATTGACCCTTTGTATTCTTTTCTTTCTTTCACTCTTTCAAAATTGAGGAAGAGGAAATTTACAGATCCATGAGTTATTCCCGCTGCAATTTTCCACTGTGGTTTTTATTCCCCCGCTGTTTTGTTTTGATGTATGTATCTTTTCTTTAATAAATATATATGTTTTGGTTTCTCTTTTTTCTCTTTTTTTTTTTTTTTTTTTTTTTTTTTTCTGTCGAGAAACAGCACTTTCCACTAGATGGAGACAGGACACTGGATCACTTTGTCCTCCAGAAGGACACTGACAATCAGGAACACAAAATAAAGTCCAAACATGAGGAAACCCAGGATTTTATTCATCCTCCACTTGCAGGAAGCAATGGAGAGGATGACAAAGAGCAGCATGATGAAGAGGAGGACAATCGCACAGAACAGACCATTGCTGCTGACTGTCACTGGGGCAAAGCTGTTAACCACAGCATACAGGAGCCATGGAAGAGGAAGGCTGTAAAGAAACAGAAAAATTAATTTAAAACATTGCAGAAGTCCAGAAGGGAGCACTAGAAAGTTTCTGGTGACAAATCAAAACACAACCAAAGGCTTTCTACATAAAGTGAGGTAGGAAGAAGCTCAACTCTCATGATAATTGCATAAATATAAATTGTAAGCTTTCTCATGGTTCTTGGGGAGAACACACAGGATTTTTTGCCCTCCACTCTTCCACCAATTATACTGGTGAATTATATTTCCCTTGGCTGGCAAATCACCTCGCATCCTGTTTGTGAAGAGGAAAACCTCTTTCATTTGTTTCTAGACTTCACACTATCTGCAGAAGCTATTTGCACTCTTTCCAAGAGCCTGTCTGAGGGTTGGTTGGAAAGAAACATGTCCTTGCCATGAAGAACCAGCACTCTGCAAGCCACTGCATGCAAAATTTGACCCTTAAATATCTTTGTCCACATTCACTGTATAAACCTCTGTTTAACTGTGAACTTCAATTGAACTTCAGCTTAACTTCTATTTCTGTGTTTGCTGTCTTTGCATTTCTCATCTCTCACGCTACAGAAGGAGACAATATCCCTCTGCAAGATGTCAAGCTGAAATAAATATTTAAGACACTGACTGGAGCTTAGCAGGCTTAGAAAGCAAGACATGAGTTGTCAGAAGCTCACAACATTAAAACTTTGACTAAGCAGCTCAGGAGAGAATAATTTATTACAGCTGCAGTACTAACTACAGCAGTCTACAGTTCAACTGTGCCATTTCTGTTGTAAATGTAGCAGACTGGTGCAGAACAAAACCATTTCCTTTGGCAGGAACGTTAAACATTTTTTAAAAAGTAAGAAAGCACTGCAAAAGAGAAATAATTTTGTAATGCATCCTCTCTACTCCAAGTTGGAAGACATGGCTTTCATGCATTTTACAGGTTTGCTGCATATAGATATTTCAAAGACTTAATGCTTCTGGATTAATAGAAAATTGGCCAAGTTTTCCTATTATGTCTAAAGTACTGCCATTAGCTAACAGATAAAGTAAAAAAATATATTTTCTATACATTCTAACTTCAGGATCCTTTTTTTCTATCTTTGTGCAGTTGCTGGTATATTTTCAGCTGTGAAAACTAGGATCTCTTCTACAACCAGGCTGTCTGGCACTGTAACTATGACTAGACCTGTTCTTCTGTTTGTGTGTGATAGCAAGGAACAACCAAAGATGGAGAAATTGAAAGTATGGTCACGATTCTCAGTACCTCCATCCTGCGTTGAAGATGGGAATGTGGGAACAAAGACAGAATTTATCTGTGTATTTCCTGCACATTTTTGAAACACTGAGGCATAGATTACACTATTTCTGAACCTGATCTACCTTGGTCTCAAAAGATCAAAAAAGAATTTGAATTACAACATTATGCCACAAATCATTACCCTAGAGCTGCCATGAAGCAGTGAAGGGTAAGTAGAAAACTTCTGCACAATCTCATGTAGCTTCACATTGTCAGAGCTACAAAAAGGGTCCCTTTTTGTTAACAGATAATTGGTTTGTAATTTGGGACTTGTCAGGTATAGAAAAAAAAATTAAGCACATGTCAACAGCAGCCTAAACCAGTTACACAAGACAATGAATTTCTGTTGTTACAGCAAACATGTTGAATACTGCAGAGGCAATGAATTGTTCCTGATCATCATTTATAAAGAAAGCTCTAGTATAAGCACAATGAGTTGTAGCAGAAAGCAAAGAGCAACCTCACAAAAGTGTAAAAAGCTTTGAAATTCCTTTTCGGAACAATGCCCTTGCACAATTTTAAAGTGCAATTCACTTGCCTAAGCCTCTCTGTAACATATCAAAGCAAGGATTAAGCAAAAAATTTATAACATTTATTCATGCAGGCATCTATAAACTTCAGAGCACTTGCCACAGTAACATTCGCTTCGTATTTGCATTACTCTGCTTTTTAAAGATTGCTGCTTGTAGGCAATAACACAGCAATGTGCTAAGAACAAAAGACTTGCTTAAAATAGACACAATTTTCTTGATGTAGAACTTACCCCACTGTGATGTCAAATATGTTGCTTCCAACAGAACTGGATACAGCCATGTCCCCCAGACCTTTGCGTGCCACAATAACACTGGTAATAAGGTCAGGAATGGATGTGCCAGCAGCTAGAATAGTCAATCCCATGATTTCTTCAGTAATACCAATGGTCTCTCCAACCTAGAAGAGTATAAATAAAACCAGAAAAAGTGTCCTGTAGTGAAGAAATGTTTTCAACTGTCCTGGACTTTCCCACTAGTTTGGAAAATACCAGGCAAGATCAGAGAAATACTAGTTTTCATGGATTTTCCCATGTATCAGGAGAAAGGTAAGGCTTTCAAATAGAAGCATAAGGTATTGACAGCAGTTGCGGATGGTTCTGATGTTACAAGAATGATCAAGTCCTGTGGTCAGGCCAACCACAGCTCTCTGAACTACCTTCCATTTACTGAGTACTGATTTACTTTATCCATGGTTACAGCTCCTGAAATAAAGCAGCACCCAGCACGAGATAGATGGACTCTGACAGAAATGATCTTTTACAGTGCAAAACATAATGCAGTGCTTTTATTTTGTGACAGTATCACCTCCTTACCTGGTGTGCCCACCAGACCATCAAGTAAGAAAAGAAGGCAATCCAGCTGATAGAGCCAAAAAATGTGATAGGAAAAAATTTTCTTGATGTCTGAAACAGAAACAAGGAGAAACAGTGAAAACCTATATTGAAGGCTGACATGCCATACTCTCAATTCCTTTTCAATATGAGAGTGGCTTCTCATTTTTTTCTGATGGCCTGTTCTAAGCAGCTGTTCTGATCATCATCAGATGATCAAAATACCTGTCAAGAAAAGTAAGAAACAGATGCCCTGACATTGTACCTCATTCTTACAATTGCTTCAGTCATAAAATAAGATTTCCTAAGAACTTGATGAATGGAAAATTTGTTTGTAATTTGTTACAATGCAGTTTGCATATGTGTGTAGCACAACAGTGGTTTGACTTCTAAATTTGTTAATAATTTAATGTTTCTTCAGAATGAATGTTTTCAAATTGCTTCAACAGGTGTCCATATCTTTCCTTCCTACATTAGTAACTTTTTGAAACAAATTTCACAGTCAGTATAAAAAAGACTGCCATATGGCAGAGCTAAAAACATGTACACCTAAAATTTATTACAGCATTTACTCTGCTTGTGAAAACTACTCACTTTCTCAGTAAAAGATATGTTAAGCACATATTTTCCATACTTCATTTTGTAGAAAAATTTAATGTTATAATGTTATAAAAACATGCAAAACATACTGTCAGGCCCTTCAAAGAACTAGAAACTCTGTGTAATTTTCATTTTCACTGTCTCCCTTACTAGTGTCAGATTTTGAACAGACGGTGTTCTTGCAGCCAATGAATGGGTTATATTCAGATTAATGATTTATTTTGGTTTCTGTTCTTTCAGAAATCTTTTGCATTTTCCGTATTACCTATGGACTAACTGAATCTATGTAACAAAAAGAGGTCAAGTTAACTACTAAAGGAAGGAAACAAAATTGCAGTACTGCACCAGGTTAACACTATCTAAATCAAATCAGTACTTAAAATTAAATTTGTCCTGTGAATGAATTCTACCAGTCTTTCTTTATGGTCATTGACCTTCTGAATGCAGATCTTTCCTCAGATGATTTCTGACATGTGACTAGCAGAGTCCTACAAATTGCATGAATAACCAGTAGGACTGCCTGTGGAAGTAAGTTATACCACTCTGAATGCCTCTTATGGCTGCTGCTCAGTCTTGCAGTACTTCTTCACATTTGGTCCTCACTAAATCCACTTCCATTCCAGAATTTTTGTGCCCCCTTTCATTGCAGGTCATGCCCCTGCTGTATCAGGAGGCTCCTTAAGACAGTAGATCACTCCTAGGTGTTGTGGAAGTATATGGGATTGCAGGGCTTTCCCTCAGTGTGACTTTTGGACAGAAAATACCATTTGTTCTGATTCAGATTCTTCAAGCCATAACAAACACTTCTTTTTCTAGGGAGCTTACAGAGCTGCACAGTCAGCTTTCCTTATATAACAAACTCAGCAGACATTTGTATGAAACAGTTTCACAATTAGGAGCTGATCAGCACGGAACCACAGAGTGGCTGTAGACCAAAAGATGATCAGTGTATTGGGCTGGCCATTAGAGCTGGTCAAGCAGGGATGTCACTGTGTTTTGCCAGCTGAACCTGGAAACAGTGAGGCTGGGCTGCAGCTCAATGAGACTGGGTAGATTTTCTGCTGATGTAACTGGAACAAGCTCAGGACATTAACTGATGTAAAAAGGGTAAAGTCAGCAATGCCAATTGTGCACGCTCATCTACAACATGGGACAAATAGAAGGTCCATATCTGCTCCAGCGGCAGGTGCAGCTGCTGGCTGTGCTACAGAGCACTAACTCACTCCCTGTGTGTACTTTGCATAATGCTAAATGTCCTCCTGAAAACTGAGCATGTTGACTAACACGAGCTATACAATTTCATAACTGAATACACACAGGAACACACATTAAAAATGGTAGAGATTTAACAACACTACCAGAGGGATGGAATACCTCTTCTGTGAGGAGAGGCTAAGAGAATTTGGATTGTACAGCCTGGAGAAGAGAAGGCTTTGGGGTGATCTAATTGCAGTCTTCCAGTACCTAAAGGGAGCTTCTAAGAAAGATGGAGAGAGACTATTCACAAGAGCATGTAATGACAGGACAAGAGGACTAGAAAAGTAGAAAGAAAGATTTACACTGGACATTAGGAAGAAGCCTTTAGTTTGAGGATGGTGAGACACTGGAACAGGCTGCCCAGAGAAGTTGCGAATGCTCCATCTCTGGCAGTGCTCAAGGCCAGGCTGGACCAGGCTTTGAGCAACCTGGCCTAGTGAAATGTGTCCTTGCCCACATCATGGGGGTTGGAGCTAGATGATCTCTAAGGTTCCCATCCAACCCAAACCACTTCATAAATCTGTGATTCTAAACTCCTTCATAATATAAATAACTGAACATCTGTTGGAGTAAAAGTGGTCCAGTAGGTGTTTTAAACAGATTACCCTCAAATAACCACCACAGCACCTGGAAACATCCTTTTCATATAAATACCACTACTGTCACAAGCACTGTTTTTAGAAGTACTCATGGTACTTTGGTTGATCTATTTCTTAATTGCTTCTCAACTCATTACAGAGTAACTTTTTCAAAAGAGAGTTCTAAATTTTTATCAAACCAGAAAATATGATAATAAGCTTATGATATTTAAAACCTACTCAGATGGAATTTTAAGTTTAAAATCAAAATTTTACATGCATTGGGGGACAGAAGACAATGCGAAAGGAACACAATTGAAAGAAACATATCAATGGCTGTTATAATGATCTGACACCAGTGGGAGCAAAATTAAGGCTGGTAGAAATAAATGAATCTAAATAGCAATTTCTCTTTTAAAACTAAGCAGGTAGCACTTTTTTTTCACCATTCCTAGTCGTCAACTTTTCCAATTTCCAACATTTTTCATCTTCCTTGTAAAAGCTCTGATCTTTTGGCAAGACATATGGTAATGAGACAATGAAGCAAAAAAATTGTTGGAACTGGTCACAAAATCTGCATAGAGCACCATCTGCAGCAATGCAATTTGAATGATCACTGCACAATACTCAAGATTTAAGCACACACTGGCTTAAGCAAAACTAATACAATACATGCTGGTCAGTAATAGTTCTCTGATGGTGTGATTATATACATCAAATGGTTCTTGCAAAACAAGGAGACACTGCCTATCTGAGTCAGACACCCACAGAATTTGGATGGTTAAGAATTACGACTCAGTAACTTTGCAGCATGTGTACTCCTCGCCTGTCTTAGCTAATCCTCTCCCACTAAAATTAACTGATAAGCAGCAGTCCAAGATACTTTAATAGGCTTAACACTTAAATTATCTATTTTAAAAAGGGGAACATTTAAATTCAGAAAGGGCAAAATGTAAAGCTTGTACATTTTACAGGAGATGAAATAAAAAATGGAATCCGCAGATACTGCTATATAATGTGTATATAGATGAAAATTTGAAAAAGCCATAACCAGAACGCCGATTCTTTTTTGTATGCTGGATTTTATTCCAGACTATAACAATAATAATCATGCTTCTTTGGTAAATAGTTTCAGCATTCTTTTGAGATTTATGTAATTTCTACTCTCTAGCTCTTTGAAATACACAGAGCTGCCAATTCTAAGCATTTTCCTAAAAGAATTAGTCAGAGACAGCAGACAGCAATACTTCTCTCCATCTTTTTCAGTAGTTGTTGTGGTGGTTGCCTTGTAAAGACAGAGTGCAGAGTTTATTAGCAATTGGCTCTTTTGTGGTCCAAGTAACAGATAAATGAGAGAAGCCATGGCTCACTCAGTTCATATGCTATTTTCCCTTAAGAAAAGCAAAAGGATTTTGTAGTTCCACTGTAGATTAGATGGATTGGTACTGTTCCTGTCTATAAGAAACCTTAAGAACATTTTTCTTGATACATTTCTACATATTTATTTAGTACCAGTGTCTGAAAAACAGGGCTATAAGTAGCAAAAATAATCCAGGTATGAAGGCTTTTCTTCTAAGAGCTTGATCCTGGAAGGTAGTGTGTGCTGAATAATCTGGAAAGTAACTCTTTCGATTTTAGCCAGCATTATTACCAACATCTTTAACCTGAATGATTCACATGTTTGTCTTGTTCATAAATGTATCTGCATTGCAAAGTTTGATCTTTCTTTCACACTTAACAGTGCTTAACTCTGATTACTCAGAATCTGCTCTTCTAACTGGATCTGTACAGGAACATGTTGTGCTTGTCCCCTTGGTAACAGTGCATCTCTGTATGGCAACAAGAGTTCATGCAAGTTGTAGCTCTTCGTTTATAATGGGAATTTGCAGAGATAGAAGGAGCTCCCTGTTATGGGTCCAGTGATGGCAGGACTGGAGCCCCAAGGGCCATTTTTCTGGCCTGTAATGCAAAGGGATGGACAGTGGAGTTTGGTTATAATATAAGAGGTGGTGTTCAGCATCTGCTCCTGACCTACTGGGGCACCTTGGTCACATATTTTTTCTTTCAGTCTTTCAATATCTGTTACTCCAGGAAACGGGCAGTTACATATGTGACCTTTACAGAGCCACTGGGCAAACAAGCCATTAGTGCAGGAAAAATAGCCATTAGTGTTCAAAACACCTGAGCAAAAACTCAGGAAAAAAAATTCCCTAAGGGCACACCCACCCTTGGGATATGCCAACAACATTATTGATGTCACAGAAAGGATTTTAATATATGCTGGCTTAATGTGAGCAGGTGTTATTAAGGCACTAAACACATTAAAACATCTCAGTTAGTCAATCAGCTGGCAGTTAGCGGAACTAATGCATAATCTACTTTAAGTATACAAAAATCTGCATATGTGTGCACCACAGCATAATAAGGCAGCAGGATTTTGCTAACTTTAGAACCAGAGACCTTATCTACAACATAATTTTTCTAGCGCTCCTGGGTTTCATGGAACTAA
The DNA here is from genome assembly GCF_017590135.1 of Pyrgilauda ruficollis. Lineage (NCBI taxonomy): Eukaryota > Metazoa > Chordata > Aves > Passeriformes > Passeridae > Pyrgilauda > Pyrgilauda ruficollis. The sequence goes on along the minus strand of NW_024528933.1, from coordinate 822,577 downwards.
ATGTATCTCAAAATAGTACAAATAAATGCAGGGAAACCATCTTCTTTGTGTGGAGATAAAACACACACTAGAAAAAAACTCCAGATAGAAGGAAGAACTTACTGAAAAGTGGACACCCACAGAGGATGCCAAAGCTCCATATGGTCTTTCAAATCAGTATATAGCACAAAAGCATTCACTTTATATATGCATATGCTAATCTGAGCGTCCTGATGCAGAATTTGGGTTTCTGACTAAAATTACCACACTTGCAAATCAAGCCCCTGATGGCAGACCTATCTAAAAAGTCTAGTTGAGTATTATTTTAGGTTTGCATCCACTTTTATCTCACAGATATAATTGAAAATTGTTTTCTGATGCACACGTTGAGCTGTGATAGCAGGCATCATTTTTGCTAGGAAGAAATTAGAGGGGATGGCACACTGAAATAAGTGAGAATATTTTGAAGATAAATTAATGAAGCATACTTAAAATGTTAGATAGTTTATGCAACTATCTGGTTAATTCTTTGACAGCAATGTTCAAAGTAAGCAGCTTGTCATACTGATACAGCCCATTACCTCTTCCGTTAATCTACATGTAATTACAAACTATATTTTCGGGGTTTTTTTCTGTATAAACTACTCCTTTCAGTGAATGGAGTTTTAAAACCCTGTTTTTAAAACCTGCCTACCTGGAACATACATCCATGTTTATCTTTAGTACTATGGCAAGTGTATCTTTATGTGCTATCTTTTGTGCTATAGCTGATGGATGTCAGCATGGAATTCTGTTGTGAATGGTACTAGTGTTAATAATAACACGCAATAGTTGCAGGCAAGATATAATAGTTGCAACTTGTCAAGATATTCACTTACCAAAACTATTATTGAAAAAATGTTCTCATTTGTACAGCACAGAATATTGGATAAAGCTACAGGTCTACTTATATTACCTTCAGTTTTTCAAAATTCAAAATAAAGCCTATAAATATTTCTCACTAATTTTATATCAATTTACAAAAAAAAATTACAAGGATGGTTTTGAATGATGAAAGGAGGACATAAATTCAGAAATAAACAATCTTGAAATTCATGCAGTATGTTCTGTGTGTTATGTAACAAAAGTCACTTCCAGAGTTTTCTGGAATCTTTAAGAAAAAGAAAGCCTAAAAATTGGAAAGGGAAAAAGCATCAGAAGGGAAAGAAGGGCAAACGTCACTTTATAGCCTTTGGAACTTTTTATCTGAAAAAAAGAGATCTTATTTTAGCTTCTTTCTTGCACTGAATTGCAGTTTTTCAGTGTGTGGGATGGGAAGGTTTTTCACTGTGTGTGAAGAGGAAAGAATAATTCAGGGTGTTGATTTATAAACTTACATGCTGTGCATGCCTTTCTTGCAACAGTTTTAAACCCGTTTTTGATCCAGAAAGGAAAAGAGATTAAAACACCACTAATTTTTTTTTCAGGTCTTGATGCTCTCTCTTTTACTTTCCATGAGCTTTCCCAGTCAGGTCTATTTGTATATGTAAGTATAAAAGTGGTAAGCCTTGGTAACCTGTCAGGCTTACATTACTTCGAACTGTGTTTAGGACAAAACTAGCAAGTATTTTATACATGAAAGATCTCATCCTAGTATAAAATAACAAGATTATGGATGGAAGAAAAAAGTCTAATAGAATATAAATTATGTTTGAACTACAGAAAATATTTAGACAGCCCAAAAGCCTTCCAGTCATAACCTTTAGGGCACTGCATATAGATAGATACTCAGCACTCATGTGTTCTGCAGAGATTCAGAAATACAAATGTGAAGGCCTCAAAGAATTTTTCAGACTGTTCACTTTATATCATAAAGTACAAGTGAATACAAGTTGTAATCTTTATAGAGCTATTAACAACCAGCTGCTCTTAAACACCCATATGCCATTTGAAGATTTAAATACTAACATTGTGACCCTTTCTTCAAAGAAGAAACAATTAGAAAAACCTAATAGCTCTTCTTTTTTGGCATTTAATTAGAAAGCCACTTTTTTTGTGTAGGACACACTGACTTACAACAACAGTTACTTACAGGTTTTCTGACGTCTGGCAGGGTAGCCCACAGTGGAAAAACAATGGGTAACACCAAAAGATAGGTGATCTGCTTGCGTGGGGTTTCAGGCCAGGCCAGGCTGAGAGGCTGTTCCTCCTCATCCTCTTCATTCTGTAAGAAAAGCTCCAGTGAGCAGATTATCAAAGTGGATGAATGAAGTCAGGGATTCTTTCAAAAGGAGTTCAAGGACAATGTTGTGTTTCAGGGAGAACTGAAAACATTGCATTAACACCACACATACCTAACAACATTAGCAGGACACACCAAGACAGACTTTGGCCATACTGCAAGGTATCCCTACAGCACAAGCTGCCTGAGGATGTCCATCTGTTGGCAATGTGGGTGGTCCCTTGGGATGCACAGGGTGTCTCTGACAACTGTTCCCATGGCTCTCCCTTGGGATGTGGGCTCGTCTAGTCATGGGTTAAGACTTGTCTGGGCTGCATCAAGCCTGGCCACACAGACAGGAGAGAGAGCACATGTGCACACACGTGCCTGTGCACACACACACACACACATGCATGTGTGCGCACCTTAATGTGTGCATATAGATGTGTACGTGTATCTAACTCCTTAAGCTTTTGTGAGTAACTTGAAACCTTACTATTAAATATACAGGCATACATATATTGGTATGTGTTGTCTTCTCCACTGGGAGATAGCGTAATTCAGGCACCCTCAATTGTGGAGCTCTAGTGCTAAGCTGCTGGGGTCAGACTGGGCTGCTCAGGGCTCTGCCCATTCAAACTGTGAAACCAGCAAGGACAGTGACGGCTCAGCTTCTCCGGGCCCCAACACTGTTGCCAGATTGTCTACATGAGGAAAGGGCTTCTCCCTGTCTCTACCCAAAGACTCTTGTGTTCAGGCCAGTCACAACACAGCAGTGTTCCTAGCAACTTGGTGCTAAAACTGAAGACATTCCTCTCCAATTTGTGTCACTGATTTTCACATCGGTCCCTAGTTTCCATTTATGTGTAAGCTGCCCACCTGTCATCTCTGTTACAGAGTAGGTGTATAGGAACCCTCTCCTACGACAGCAAACATTTGGCTTCCACGCACTTCACTTTCCTTAGACTGCTTCTGCTAACAAAATGGAACAAGTATAGTGGGCATGACTCAGCCTTTTGCACATAGGTTAAAATAACTTTTAAATTGTTAGCATAGGTAGATGATGTCTCCAGAACTGCACATAAATTGCAGAATCAGGCAACTGAAAAAATGGCCTGAATAATACTTTCACACAGATGTATATAATGCAAATGCTGTTAAAACTTGGAAAGATTTCTAGAGAGCTCAAAGAAAGCTAAAAAAGTCTGAAAAAGAGCACCCAGTGAAAACTGTTTGACAATGTGAGTGATACGACTTCTTCAGGTAGTGTTCTTGGGTTTTATTTTTGAAAAAAAAAAGATAATAATTGAGACATGTTCACAATATGCATGTTATTCCTCCTGTAGATTTATAATCAGTTTCTTTTCAGTAATTGCCCGGTATTAAGATTGCTTACATAAACCTTATGACAATGCTATTTAAAGCAATCATTTAAATTTTAGCACCAGTTGTTCTTTTCTAAGCAAAAGAGTTATTGATGAAATGTCACCATATGTTTACACTGTTAATAACATTCTACTTACTGCTAATTTTGAAGATCTGGTCCTGATTATTCCACTATTATGAACTTCCAAATTGTTCAACTACCTGAGCTGATCAGTACTTACAGAAGCAAGCTCAGCTCTTAGCTTGGGATTTTTCACTATGAAGGTATCACCTGACATCAATGTACCGGAAACGAACTCCTATTTACCTCTTGACACACTAACAAGTTGCAGCAACTTTTGAGTTGTGTGTCAATGTTAACAGAGGACAAAATTTTGCTAACCCCTATACTTTGTGAAACTCCCAAGTTGCACAATTGTATGACAATAGTAAAGTGAACGTCATAATGGTTATAATAATTAAAAACATTTTAAAAATGTATAACCACAATTTGTAGCACTCAACACAGTACTTCAGAGACTCCTGAGCAGCTTAAGAGGCTAGCTTTTGCCTTTAGCTTTCAGCTCCTCTCTGAAATGGACATACTATGCTTCATTACTGGAAATCTACTGAAGCCTGACTTTAGAGGAACTGTGCTGGAGGAGAAGTTTGTGAGGCTACTTCCCAAACCCAAATCCATTCACTTTCCATTCTGGTTGATGCTTTTGGGGTGGGAAAATCAACGTGAGACAGGCTCAGCTTTGAATTATGATGACTGAGATAAAATTTGAGCACAAAAGGACCAGTTGAAGGGTTGCCTAGGTAACTCTTTCTGAATGGCCTCTCTGTAATTCAATCAGCCAACTCAGCTGGAAAAAAGCTTTCTAAGTGACTGCTGCATAAACAGCACTGAGTGGCAAAGTACTTCCTGAATTGCCATCTTTAGAGATTAGCCATGATTAACAATTATATTTAATCACAACAAAACTTTACATTAGTCTGAGTTTGCACATAAGTCTTAAAAATATCTAGACAGTAATGCCTATGTTGGTTCATGCAATACTGTACCAGTACGCACATATGGCTCAACACTGGGCCTTGTTCTAGTCTCATGTCTGTGTCAAACACCTCTGGGTGTGCATGAGCACAGAGGCAACGTGAGTGGCTGTAGCAAAGAACTATACAGAATTGCTTTTGGAGATTGCCAGATGTCTCCTGAGAAACCTTAATCTATCTGTTCAAGATCTTTTTCCCTTCCAGTTGTCCTACATCATCCCTTTCCCCAGGACAACTATCCGTAAAATAGAAGGACAAACACAAGCTCACAGTGCAGGCAAAACACTTTTTTTGCTAGTTTAACTCCAGGATACATTACAGATGTTGCAGAATGGATATTCTTTTCCCATTTTGTAAATTGGATTTGGCATCTGATTTTCAATGCTGACCTTCCAGAAATCAGTGGAAGTAATGAAGTTCAAAGTATTTGTAGATCTAGCTTCCATGAATTTCAAAGCAATACTAAATTATCCCCTGATGAAGAAAAAAATGGGAAATAATTTCAGTAGCTCTAAAACCACATAAATGCGAGTGTCATGCTGTGGACTAAGCAGCAATGACAGAAAATGACTCAGCACAGATTTATGGCAGAGATTGCATGCACTGTACTGGCTCTAGCCACGTACATAGTGAATATGCACTATCACAGTCTGTAGAAACTAATCCTGAAAATATATTTTTATTTCAGTCTATATAATGAAACTCTGTACTTGCAATGTTCAGTAGGATTAGATTCTGCAATGCTAAGAAGAAAATGCAATTATAACTTAATATATACTGAGGAATTCAATTGCCTGAACACATATGATGGTACTACTTTAGATACCTTCTGGTATCTGCCTTGACCTCCACATGCTCTAACAGAAGTGAAGGATATTCTGCTCACTTTATGACACACCTGATCTCAATTCTTTTAGGGTGGACAAAGTGCTACTACCTGCCCATCTCCACTCCAAAACTCATTCCCTGCTATGACTCAGTAGCTAATTAACTTCAGCTGGACTGGATATATGGGAAAGCTGCATCACCTGATATGTTGAACTCTGATGATAATCCATTAGAAAGAAATTGCCACATAAATGCAGAACAAAAGCCAATTTACATCAGTACCTTGCAATGGTCAGACATGGGCGTCCAGAGACTAAGTATCGGAATACGGCATATTTTTCATCTTCCACAAATTCATAGAATCATAGCAATATTTAAGCTGGGAAAAACATTTTAGATTATCAAGTCCAACCATAAACCTAACACTGCCAGCTCCATCACGAAGTCATGTCCCCAAGCACCATACCTACACATATTCTAAATACTTCCATGAATGGTGACACAACCACTTTTATGCTTGATAACTGATCCAATACTTGATAAGCATTTCCATGAAGCAATTGTTGTAATCTCTGATCTAACCTTCTCTGACACATCTTGAGGCTGTTTCCTCTTGTTCTGTCACTTGCTGCTTGGGACAAGAGGCTGACCCCTACCTGGCTACGCAGTCCTTTCAGGCAGTTGTAGAGATGATAAGGTTTCCGTTGAGCTTCAGTTTCTCCAGGCTGAAAAACCCATCTCCCTCTGCTGCTTCCCACAGGACTTGTGCTCCAGACCCATAACCAGCTCCATTGTCCTTCTTGGACACACTACAGCAATTCAATGTCTTTCTTGTAGTGAGGGGCACAAAAGTGAATACAGGATTTGACATGCCTTACCAGTGCCAGGGGTACAGTGGGAAAATCACTGCTCTGGTCCTGCTGGCCACACTATTGCTAATACGAGCCAGGATGCCACTGGACATCTTGGCCACCTCAGCACACAGCTGGCTAGTGATTAGTTGCTGTAGGCCAGCACAGAATCACAGCATCATAGACTAGTCAGGGTTGGAAGGGATCTCTGGAAATCTGGACTAAATGACTCCCAGGTTCTTTCCCACTGTGAAGTATTTCATTCCCCAGCCTGTAGCATTGTTGCATAGGGTTGTTGTGACCCAAGGGCAGGCCACAGCATCCGGCTTTACTAAACCTCATACCACTGGCCTCAGCCCATGGATCCAGCCTGTCCAACCCCTCTGAAGAGCCTTCCTACCTCCCAGAAGATCAACACTCCCATGTTGACAGGGTTCTTGATCCCTTCATCCAAATTATCAATAAAGACAACAAGCAGGACTGGCCCCAGTACAGAGCGCTGAAGAACACCACCAGTGACTGACAGCTGGATTTACCTCCATTCACCAGTACTCTTTGAACCCTGCTGTCTGCTCAGTGAACCGTCCACACCCAGTCCACTCATCCACACCATGGAAAGCCAGTATCTCCAGAGGAATGATGTGAGAAATGGTGTCAAATGCTTTACTAAGGTCCAGGTAGACAAAATCCATAGCCTTTTCCACATTTACTACATAAGTCAATTTGTCACAGAATGAGATCAGGTTGGTCAAGCAAGATCTGTGTTTGACAAACCCAGGCTGGCAGGGCATGACCCCCTTGATGTCCCGCATGTGCTGTGTGATGGCACTCAGGGTGATCTGCTTCATGACCATCCCTGACATCAAGGTCAGACTGAAAAGGTCTGTAGTTCTCTAGATCCTCCTTCCCACCCTTCCTGTAGCTGGGCATCACATTTGCCACTGGGACCTCCCTAGTTAGCCAGGACTGGTGGTAAATGATGCAAAGTGGCTTGTGAGCACTTCCATCAGCACCCCCAGTACTCTTGAGTGGATCCCATCCAGTCTCAGAGATTCATGTGTGTCAAGCAGTACAGTAAATCACTCACTATTTCCCCTTTAACTATGGGGGCTTCATTCTGCTCCCCATCCTTGTCTTCCAGCCCAGGGGTCTGATTGACCCTGATGACAGTCAATCTTGCTGTTAAAGAATAAGGCAAAAAAAAGGCATTCCATATCTCTACTTTCCGCTTATTCCTTGTTGCAACGTTTGCTATTGTATCCAAGAAAGAATAAAGATTGTCCTTAACCCTCCTTCTGTTGCTGATATCTTTCTAGAACACCTTTCATTTCTAGAAACACCTTTCATTGTCTTTAACTGCAGAAGACAAATTAAGTTCTAGATGGACTTTGGCCAATCTAATTTTGTCCCTGCATTACCTCCCAATATCCTTGTAGTCCTCCTGAGCTGCCTGTGCCTTCTTCCAAAGGTCATAAACTCTCCTCTTAATCCTGAGTTCAGCCTAAGCTCTGTTCAGCCAGGCCAGTCTTCTTCCCAGACAGCTCCTCTTTCAGCACATAAGGACAGCCTGCTTCCGCACCTTTAAGATTGTTTTTTCAAACAATGTTCAGCCTTCCTGCACTCCCTTGTCCCCTTGGGGCCACATCCCAAGGAACGCTATCAGCCAGCCCTGTAAACAGGCCAAAGTCTGCCCTCTGGAAGTCCCAGGCAGTTCTGGCACTTCTCCTGACCCCTTCCGTACAGCTTTGAGAATAGAAAGAAGCTCTCCTTTTGTGGTCTCTGTGCCCAAGATGGCCTCTGACCACCACATCTCCCACTAATCCTCTGTTCACAAGCAGCAGGTCCAGCTGGGCACCTTCTCTGGCTGGCTTCCTCACCCACTGTGAGAGAAGTACCAAGGCATGTTCCACACAGTTCAGAAACCTCCTGGGCTGTTCCCTTTCTGCTCTATTGTATTTCCAGCAGGTATCTGGTATGTTGAAGTGTCCCAGAAGAAAAAGGTCCAGCAATTGTAAGACTTCCTCCACAGCTTACAGTATATTTTTTTCTTCCTCTCGAACTGGTTGGATAGTCTATACTAGACTCCCACCAGGATATTGATTTTGTTGGGCTTACCTATAAATACTCAACCCTTTTATCACCATCATCAAGCTCTAGAAAGTCAAATACTCCATAACATACAGGGCTACCACACCATCTCTCCTTCTTTGCCCATCCCTTCTGAAGAACTTATAGCCATCTATTGCATCACTCCAGTTGTGTAAGTAATCCCACCATGTTTATGTTACTGCAATTACATCATAGTTTTCCATCTGCTCAATGGCTTCCAGGCCCTCCTGTTTGTTGTGCATGCTGCATACTTTGGTGTAGCTGCACTTTAGGTAGTCTATCAGTCCTGTCATATACTGGTTGGGAAGGAGCCTTAATTACTATATGACTGGTGTCAGGTGCTTCTGGTGTTTGTAATGGATTGATGATGATGAGGTCTTTGCAGCTGTCTATGGATCTTGACTCACCACCTCCACTGAGATGGTGAAGGTGCAATGTGAATTAGTGCAGGAACGTTTTGAATGCGCTTTGGCGTACTCAGCACACGACAGAGCAGACTGAAGGGCTGCAACAGCACACTGCTCCTCAAACATTGATGTGCCACTCCTGGGCTTAGCTCTAGCATGCCTGGTTTCATCCCTTTCTTCTTTCAAATCTAGTTGAAGGCTCTTTTACTAAGCCCTGCTAACCCTTTGCCCCTTTGAGACAGGTGTACCCTGTCTGTCATCAGCAGGCCCAGATTTGTTTAAGCCAAGCCATGATAAAATCCCCTAAAATTCTGTTGGTGATACCACTCTTGGAGCAAGTTATTGACCTTCTGAGTCTTCCTGTTTCTTCCAGCATCATGTCCTTCAACTGGAAGAATACAGAATGACATACTTGTGCCCTCATCTCTTAACCAGTCATTAAAGTTTTAGGCATAGCTGCATTAGATCTTCACATACAATAGTCCACACTGTGTTTCTATGAAATCCTTACTAATTCTGTCATAATTCTTTTTACTCTTTATGCATAGGATCCTCATTTCTTCTTGCTGATGTTTGAGACTGTCTTTTTGTCACAGAGACATCTGCAGTGCTGAATATCAAGTGTATACTAATGTCTAGATGGGATAATTGTGGTACCCTGGCATATATTTTATTGTTGTTGTTATTATTATTGTTAATGACAATAAGGAAATGAATCCTCTATTAGGAAAATGCTCTCTTTGCATCTTAAGAAATGAGATTAGAAGTGTTATTCTGCTTGGTGTTCTCTTTCACACATCTGTAACAAGTACTCTTTTAAACCAATCTACATACATTCAAAACTCTATTCTTGCTACTTCAGCTCTACTTTTATTTAAATCATTAAAAACAATTAAAAGGGTACAAAATCTATGGATGTTCCATATTTCACAGTTCTTTATGCATGAGCATCTATTAAATACTACCTGTAATCCCAGGGAAGAAAGCACTTACTGGTTTGCTCTAGGACTGTTCGAGTAACAGGGAGTGGTGTGGGTTAGAAGGGACCTTAAAGATCACCTTGTTCCAACCCCCCTGCCATGGACAGAGACCTCTGCCACTAGACCAGATTGCTCAAAGCCCCACCCAGCCTGGCCTCGAACATTTCCACAGCTCCAGTTAGGGCATTCACAACTTCTCTGAGCAACCTGTTCCAGTTGGAACACCTCACCACCCTCCATAGTAAGCAATTTCTTCTTACTATCTAATTTAAACCTATCCAATTTTCCCAGTAAAAATTTTCCAAACAGAGAAAATGACAGTGTGTTCACATTATGTAAACCCTACAAACATATGGTGACATTTAATCCACAATTATTTTGTTTATAAACAACAGCTTATAGCAAACTCTATCTGCCAAAGTCACAAGGTAGTCACTCCTTCTAGCAAACATCACAAAATCACTGTCTTCATAGAGGCTTACAGTCATATTACATTAGGAAAAACAGTTGCTTTTCTGGCACAACATGAAACAGAATTTTACACTTTTTTTCTACACATGAGGAGGAAATGGAAAACAAGTACAAAGAACCACCTCAAACTTACAGAAATACTGAATCTGCCACTGTTCACCAACTACTCATATTCTATAACAGTTCATATGTATAACATATGAACTATAAATACCATATTCTGAGGATTAATCTTAGTCCACCTAAGATGAAGAGCTTAGCTATAAATTCTCATGCTTGTACATTTCTTGTGCATTCTGACTGCTGATACAATTAATCAATAAAGAATTAGCATGAGGTCTCAAGAAGAAAGGAAACTTAAGACAGGAATTATGCACAGTTCAATTTGCTTATGCTATAGTATGAATATTGTACCACCTATAAAGAGGCAATTCCTTTCTTTGCTGCAAAGGACTGCTCAGGTCTTCTTTTGTTTTGGGGTGGGTTTTTGTTTGTTTGTTTGCTTGTTTGTGAGGGTTTTTTTTGGAAATGAGCTCTGTACAACCCAACTTTTCACAATGAGTAAGTCAAGAAAAACAGATGTGATTGTGATCTCAAGTGTTCTCTGTCCCAGAGGTATATAGTGATTTTCAAATTTGAGGTTTATTTTTTTCTTTAGAAGGGCACATCTCACATTAATCTACTTCACTAGAAAGGCAGAGAGTATAGGCAATACTCTATGAATAGCCTCAAGTCTCTGCCTTCTGCTTCTTATCTGTAAGCCACATCACTCATTTATGTTCTCCTACAAGTAATTTAAAATAAAAAAAAAAAAGAAAAGAAACAAGTTGAGATAGTAAGCTAGTACACGAGTATGCAATTTCTATGGGGTGACTAAGAAAGCAACACCTTTCCTCACAAATTCTTGAGTAAAATTCAAGCAGGCAATAATATCAAATCCATTAACTTTCAGAATGCATTCTGTATATGTGTATACTCTTCTTAGGACAGCTAATTTGTGCTAATCCTTGCTGCACCATCACTGAAAAGAACTAAAAACAACTGCCTTTAGATTGGACCCTATAGGAAGGAGTAAGGTCAGGTGGGTGTTTGGTTCAGATTCCCCTCTTGCTGCTTGTGTCCTCTTGGGCATTTGCAGAAATAAGTAAAACTACAGCTCCCGAAACTTATATGCTAGTTTTTATGCTATGTTATTGCCACCACTCTTTGGGGAATTTGAGAAGAAATTCTCATAATGTAACACACAAAACTGCAGTGAGCTCACCTGGAGAAATAACAGCTGTGGTATCATGGAGATAACTTCTAAAGAATAAGACTTTGTCTTCATGCCATTTTGCACAGTCCTAATTTTCAAGTAAGTCAAACTGGTATACAACAGCAAAAAATGTGGAGTAGGCAACTGGGTAGCATTGTGAAAATAAAGATCAACTCCTTTTGATAGCAGCATCTTCTCTTTAAGTTACAATGAGCAAACAAGATGCAGACATTTTCTTTAGACCAAGTGTGGCAACTGAAAAAGTATTTGGATGATGGAATATATCACAGTCTTACAACACAGGCTGCTCTAATCTTCTCTGTGCTATCTCTCCATGAAATAGTAATGTTTAACATAGCTCAGATTAATACCCTGAGACAGAGAATGCAATGCTACTCACATTCTCACCAAGCTAATTTTATGTGAATGGAATGAGTATTCCAGGGCAGGGGAGATATGTCCCAGTCAATGCTTTCTCCTAAAATGGTGCTGCTGCTCTTCTGCGGGGAAGGCAAAACATGCTTTGCCAGACTGTTGCTCAGGTAAGCAGATTAAATCCAATTCAAGCAATGAAGCCTTTGCACCACTCTCCTATGACACAAAAATTGCCTTATATTTTCATGGAAAAGTTATCTCAGTCATGGTTGGCATGTAAATACTTTCCAGAGGGGTTTCCACGGAAACAGGAAAAGCTGTGCGCATGTGTACATGTGTATGTGTGTATGTGCGTGCATGTGTGCGTGCGTGTGTGGGTGGGAGGAAAAGGTGTTATCATCAGATTGGAAACTATTTTTAGGTAAGCCACAGGTTAAAACAGCTACCAAATGCTAGTTAAGAAGGTGGCAGGGGGTGGAACTGGACTTCTCAGAAGGATCACATTCTGAAGGGCACTTTATAAAACATTTAATGAGCTAGTAAGTGTCCTTTCAGTCTTCCTTCATTTTCTTGTGCATGGTTGGTACCACTCTATGAAGTGTTATGTAACACAGTCTTCTCCTCTGTGGCAACCTGCTAAAGGTTAAGAGACAGAATGCTGTAAGTAGAACAGAATCCCCAAGGAAGATGCAATATCCAGCAGAAAGGAAGGCAATTTCTGACTTCAAATAAAGCAGTAATGTCTTACAGATGGTATGGTGGGAGGAGGTATTGTTCCCTCCTGTGCCAGCTAAGAAATAGGAAGGAGACCACAGCCGTCTGTCCTTCTTAGCTGATGATCCCAGTTTTATCAAAGAGTAGGATATCAGCTGCTACTTGTAGTAAAGTGGGGCAATAAGAGTCTCACTGTCTGGCACAAATGTTGCTGGGTATATTTTCTAGACACCCTTTTTGAATTTCTCTAAGCAGCATTAGAGTTTTTCTTGTTGCTTAAGAGCTTGAGCTAGAAAGAGAACAGCTGAATATCCCTGGAAGACAGTGGAGTAAGAAAAACGGGAGTTATAGTCCTAGGAAAAAGGGAAAGGGAAAAGCAATACAGTGGAGTTTGGAGGAGAGAAATGAAGAAATTAAAAACAAAACAAAACAAAACCACAAATAAATTAGGTGAAATCCACCTAGTCATGACACCTTGCAGAAGTCATTAACTTGACAGCATCCTGGCATCTGTCTTGTGTGGTGTTTCAGCTCTGTGTAAGCCTTTCCTTCTTTCTTGAAAAAGAAGCAAAGGAGGAAAGAAAAAGAATTTGGGAAAAATATAAAGAGGTTCCTAAAAAACCCCTAAAGAAACCAGGGGAGGTGTATGGAAAACTAAATCATGGCAATAGAGTATTATCCTTAAAAAAATATTTTACAAATATATGAAAATTAATATACAATACAAAAGCAGTTTTTTTCTTCTTTGCTTGCAGTCTTAGCCTAAGACCGTCTTTACACAAGGGTCTTTTCCTCAACTTTGTAATTTTACAATAATATGGAATTTATAAGTAAAATGGACTTATGTGCATATTCTACTTTTACTAGAGGAACATAGACTATTTAATGGACTTATTTTAAGATAATTCTAACTCAGATATAGAGACTGATATTCTAAAATGCTTGTCCAGGGATTTAGACCCAGACACTATAATCTGCATCAGTGAAAAGTAAGACAAAACCCAGAAATATGCTTATTTTGCAAGAGGGGAAAGCATGAAGACCATAGTGAAACTTGACAATGGAGAAGAAAGAATTAGATGTCTATGCAGGTCTTCTGTATCATCATGGCAAACATGGTTCACAATGACCTGCTATGTGACTAGAGCCATTTCACATCCTGCAGTTTTCAGGACAGCATTTTTTTCCCCCAAAGGCATACTTGAAGCTTTGTCAGCCCAGATTGGCAGTGCCTCCAGTTTTCTCATTTCTAAATTATCATTACCACAACATGGAGGCTCTAACAGTTTTTTAAAGGCATTTTTCTAAGCAGCACTTACAGGTCACAAAACCTTATCCTTAGACTATGCAAGTTGAAAACCAGAGACATGCAATTTTAGACTGTCTTTCCAAATTCTGACACTACAGCAATTCCTTTTGCATTAGAGTAAGGAGAAATAATCTAAATTTCAAGCTACTTGATTGAATTCTACTTAGAAGCAAATGGTATCAATATACAATGGAGAGCACTTGGTTACAGAAAGATCAAAATTCAAGACCATTTGTAGGTCAAGTTTTGAAAAGCTAAAAGGCGGCTTAGGAGGGCAATGACCAAGTTCCCTTTTTCAAATTTTAATATTCGTCAATGTAAACAGTCACAGAAATGCTGTGAGTGCCTTCTGTTGTTGCCTGCAAATTTTGTTGTCTTCTATAAATCAAGAGTAATCTTATTAGCATCCATTAAGTCAAAACACAGAGCAGAAGGAAACAGAAGCAGCCAGTATTACCTTCAGAGTAATGCTAGAGTTTGGAAAAGTGTTTAAGGAAGCTATGTACAAAAAGACAGGCAATACATTGAGGAGAGCCTCTGGTACACTACAGAGTTGGCAGAGACCCTGACAGTGAAGTAGGGTCCTAAGTATCATGGAAGCCCATTTACTTGTTCCATGGATGAGTAGACTATTTACATTACAACTTTTCAAAAATTCCAGTATGTGCTTTTAAATTACAAAACATGTTTCAGCAATACTCAAGCAGCCTAAAAAAGCTGCCAGGTTACCACTGACAAAACTGGAAAGGCCACTGGGGAGGAATCCAGCATGGACCATCTCAAAATGCTGTTAGGAGACTGCTAGTTTTTATTTTGACAGCAGATACCTGAAATTCTTTCATTTAGATTGATGGAGCTAAATCTGCAGACTCATTCCTCCACCAGTTACAAACCACCGTGCTTTGCTCTATTGTGCCATTCAGATAAGGATAAATAATGTATCCCACATATAATTCATCAGAATCATTGTTCAGACTATCCCAATACCTGCTGAAATTAACATAGAAGTTCCAAAGCCTGCATAACTGCAAATTTAAACTGTCCAAAGGGAGATGAAAGGAACTGCACATTGCTGAGTAATGTACTCTTGCAATAATTTTCCCTTCTTCCCCTGCAGTGGCTTGAGACTGAAACCATTATCTCAAATGACAAAGCTCCTTGACCTTGCAGATTTCTGAACAAGGCTAGGAAATGTTTTATTAAAATGTAAATTAAAAGCATGTGGACATTGCTGTGATATGTGATTGCTTAAGATTGCTTTTTCTTCATTGTTTTCACTGAATATACTCAGTGGGGAAAAAAATCTTATGAAGCAAATAACAGAAGGCACGATGCAGGAGTTTGTGTACAGGTCCTCTTTCACAATGAATTTTGACTATTTCAGGATGCACATCATGACAGGTTCTCTTAAGAGAACAGGTTTTGTGCAATATGACAAGCAATTTCTATTAGCTACATTTATGGCTTCAAACATCTTATCTGTAAAGTAAAAGTACATTTCCCAAAATAATAGATTTCAGACTCCTACCTTACCTTACACTAAAGGGCAGGAACAGAATGCAAGATCTTTTACATATGGCAAACTGTACACTGGTTTCAGGTGTATATGAAAACTAAATATCATGTAGACAGTTCATACTGTCAGCTTCTTTCTATTAAGATATTTACTTTCAGTGAAAAGCACAATCAAACATGCAATATATTTGCTAACACAAGAATAAAAAGAAGAATAAAAAAGTCATTAACCTCTTCAACATTATGGGCGATTCCATTTTGCACTGGTCCTGAATCACTCGGTGGTGTTACTGCAACTTCCACTTTTGCACCTTTCTCTGTGGCACCATCCATAGATAAGAGAGGGAAAACAACAGATCAGAATATTAAATTACAAATATACTATGAAAAGCTCTGTTATATTCAGTCTGAGCAAACTATCAAATACTAATGTTGAGTCAACACGTGTGTTAAAAGAAAGAAAAAAAAATTGCCTAGTACACATTTTCAATAAAAATCTTATAAGCAGTGAGCTAGCATTTTGAGAAATATTTAAGTTCATTGCAATATTCAGTGCTCTTTGTTTATGCTAAATGCACTGAGCCTAATACTTCAGGTAAAAAGTGACACACAGCATTCACCTGACATTATAGAATGCACTGTGCTGAATACAGGTGGGGGGATACATTCAGCGATAAAAGTTTTATAACACACTAACCCCTGCAATTAGTAAAGTTGCTTCCAAGCTGTAATCCTGCTGTCTTTCATGTAAAAACATAGGAAAGAGTAAACATATGGTGTAATAACATCTAATAATAGGGGATGATCTTCAAACCAGAGTCCTGTAGTCTGTGTGATAAACTTCCACAGGACTTAAAGGGATACAGTTAGGCCTTAGGTTTTTGATGCCAAGTTTATTAAAATTTATTCTTACTTTGACTCTCTCAGAATTCTCTAAGCGGCAATCAACTCTATAATTATGTAGTACATAAATGTGTCAATGGCCCAAAATCCCTTGGACAATACAACATAATGGGGAATAGCAATATGAAATGCCTTACTCAAGTTCAACATGCCTTATGGTATGCTCTTGTGCATAGAAGTAAATACAGCTGTCTAGTTACATTACTGCTATCCTGAGATTCTTCTAAATTAAAAATCTGAGATCACAGCCACAGCAGAGTGCCAGACTATCTGTAATTATTTCAGTATATGTGTGTTGTCTCCTAACCCCGCAGTCAGCATTATGGTTTATTAACAGACCGTCCCAACCAACTGCCTGATTTTGGAAGCAAAAACTATGTAAATATAACACAAGGTCAGAAAAAGTGTCAAGTAATAAAATTATTCAGATTTTATTGGACACATTTGTATCTGGTTTTCTAATGCAGATAATATGATAAGGTAAAGTAGAGAAAACAGGTCATGGTACAGATTTTCCTTTAGCATAGGAACTTTGGAACTAAAATAAAAATTCTTGCCTTAATGGCAAACTCTAGTAAGTTAATTTTCCACAATTAGCATAGATGGGCCTCAATGACTCCCAGAAAGTAGTATACAGACAAATCAAATCTTAAATATGAAGGTGATGCTTTTTTGTGATGAGGGTGGTACCATATAAAACAGATATTCTACTAGAGCATTTCAATAAATTAATTAAATTTTCCCACATATACTGCAAGAAAGTTATCTCTCTCTATCACTTCAACACATAACCAAAATCAGCTTTGCTTTTTCTTTTCAACCCACCTAGAAGGCTTTCTATATACCTTGACTGGCTTTCTATTCTTGCATTTAACTTCTGTCCCATCCATAAATTTCATATTCTTTGGTAAGGAGAATCAGAGTATTTTTACTAAAATTGCACACGTAATGTAGGAGAAAGTAATGATTAACAATTTTCAAACAAAATGAAACGGTGAAAGAGACTCTCAGGCACAGGTGATAAATCTGCAATGCTGCACTCACCATGATTAGCAGCTCCATTCTGCCTTTCACTGTCTTCCACCTGGCACTTTTTTTTGGCAATCTTATGCAGAATTGAGGCCCTTTCCTTGAACTTTCCTAAAAGAAAACATTGTTATTATTACAATGTAGCCATTTTGAGATGCAAAGTTTATTTGCCATAGCTTAGACTCCATAGATCACTGCTGATAATCCATTTTAATTCCTCCTCAAACAGCAAATATGCTATTAAACACTATCTCATGTTCCTGTATACAGGGTTGGGTTTTTTCTCTTTCTTTCTTTCTTTTTTTTTCTTTGTAGAAATAAAAATGTAATTTTTTTTTTTTTTTTTTGAGAACTCAGCAGTGAATAGAACAAGAAATTGAAACCTTGAAACCAAATCTATGATTTTTCTCCGGAAGAAGTCAGTAAAGTTTCACCCATAAATGTGCTGGTGTAAGATTTCAGCTGAAGCAGAAGATGAATACAGATGAATCAAGATATCATAAATAAACATAAACAGTTTCAGTTCTCAATTAGTAGTACCGTAGAACAGAATTTCATATTAACATGTATATTGCATTATAGTGAGTGTGGTCAGTTTTGTCACTTTGGACTTATTTATGTGTCTGTGACTTTTACTCACTTCAGGGCTTGGTAAAATTATGAAGAAGATTGTTATGGGAGTTACTAAAAAGAACCTGAAAGACAACACTATCACTTATCACAGCCAGGATGGCTTCATGAGGGGCAAAGTCCTGCTTATCAAACCTGATTTCCTTTAATGATAAGGTAGCATGTGCAGGTGATAAACGGCAACTAATGTATTTGATCTTTTTGGATTTCAAGAAATCTTCCAATAAATCTTCTGGACCTAATGTGCAGCCCACAGCTGGATAAACACACCATGGGATGGGTGAGCAGCTGGGTCACAGGTCAGCCACAAAGGGTTACAGTGAGTGGGGTGACAGCAGACTGGGGACCTGTCACTGGTGGGGTCCCACTGGGCCCCGTCCTTGGCCCTCTGATCTTCAACATCTTCATAAATGACTTGGATGTAGAACTGGAAGAAATACTTAGTAAGTTCCCAAAAACAGAGGAGCTGCTGACTCCCTCAAAAGGCAGGGAGACCCTGCAGAGAGGCCTTGACAAATTAGGGGTCTGAGCAATCACCAACCATATAAAGTTCATCAGGGGAAAGTGCTGGATTCTGCATCTGGGATGGGATAACCCTGGATGTATGGACAGACAGGGAACTAGATGCTGGAAAGCAGGGCCACAGGAAGGGACCTGGGGGTCCTGGTTGATGGCAAGTTGAACATGGGTCAGCAGTGCCCTGGCAGCCAGGAGGGACAGCCCTGTCCTGGGGGGCATCAGGCACAGCATCGCCAGCCAGGCAAGGGAGGGGATTGTCCTGCTCTGCTCTGAGCTGGGGCAGCCTCACCTCCAGTGCTGGGGGCTGGTTTGGGTGCCACAATATGAGAAAGACATGAAACTGTTAGAGAGTGTCCAAAGCAGGACTACAAAGATGTTGAAGGGCCTTGAAGAGAAGCCGTGTGAGGAGCAGCTGAGATCACTTGGTCTGTTCAGCCTGGAGAACAGGGGACTGAGGACAGACCTCATTGCAGTTGCAGCTTCCTTGTGAGGGGAAGAGGAGGGGCAGGCAGTGATCTCTGCTCTGTGGTGACAGTGACAGCACCTGAGGGAATGGCCTGAAGTTGTGTCAGGGGAGATTTATGTTGGATGCTAGATAAACCCCGAGGGTAGTCGGGCACTGGAACAGCTCCTCAGGGCAGTGGTCGCAGCACCAGCCTGAGAGAGCTCAAGACACATTTGGACAGTGCTCTCAGGCACACGGTGTGACTCTTGGAGCTGTCCTGTGCTGAGGCAGGAGTTGGACTTGATGATCCTTGTTGGTGCCTTCCAAGTCAGCATATTCTGTGATTCTGTGATTCATAAGGGGAAAAAGAAGTCTCCAGAATACATGATTTTCATATCAGATTATTAGAGGTAATTTTTCTTCTAAACCTGCCCGGTTGGAGTTTTTTTGTCTCCCATGAAGTTAACCACCCCGCTCAACCTCTACACTCTCTAGGGCAACACACTCTCCAGAGGTCCCAGGTTTTGTCACTCTTTATTGACCACTGTATCTAAATCATACATTAAAACAAGGTAATGTCAAAGATGTCAATATTAGGTGAAACGAAACATTTTTCTGCCTTCATAGATCTTTCTGTATAAGGACTCTTTGGACATCTTATGTGTAGAAAGTTGATGTATCTGCCTTTACTGATTTATCCTGATTGTTATTGCACTTTAAGCATTTAAAAATATTTTCTAAAAGTTTAACTGGTGGCTATTTTACTGCAGATTTTCTAATTAAAAATACTATTATGATACAGGGCCTGTAGCTCTTTTAATTCTTCATCTCCAGTTTAAAAATTCTATTGAAAACTGTTGGTGTCCCTGCAGCAAAACCAGCACAGACTTAAGACCAGAAGATATTTCAATGGACTTATATAAAAGTAACAGCGGAAAGTAAAAGTAAGAAGTCATTAATTAATTCAGTTATTTGGATAACAGTCACTTCTTGCCAAGATAAATACTTGGAAAAATTCCAAGCATACAAGGATAAATCATTAGTCAGGAAGGAAATCCTCTCTTCCCTCCTTAAAACGGAAGCTTCACACCCCTGTACCCACACTTTTGTACATGGAGGAGCATATGAGCAGTTCACAGGGACTAGCAGCTATCATTTGCTGGGAAGTGGAACTAATTTCTCAACAGCAAACCACTTGGAAAGTAGAAAAAAAAAAAAAAAAAAAAAAATTAAAAAAAATCAAAATTAGCAATTCACAATAATTCACAATATTTTGAAAATATTATACTTTTTGGCACCCAGAGTTAAATGCCTGCAGAACGGTATTTAAGCATAGAACACAATCATAAATAACAAGGCATTGCATTATTTCACTGCATAGGGCAAGACGTAGAGATTCCAGTTAGAAGGGAAGAAGTTAAAGAAAGAGAGAGTGAGAGAAAGAAAAATAATTTTCTGGACAGTAGATAAAAGAGAAGAAAACCAGAAAAAATATGAATCATATCCCCAAATATTTTAAGCTGAGATGCTGAGTCATGGTGGTTCCTAACTTCTTTTGAAAGAGAGAGTAGGGACATTTAAAACTGCTTATCCAGAAGAGTGAGTAGATATTAAGAGGTGCCTGATATAATTTCAGTCTCCTAAAGGATTATGCTAGCTTTCAGATTCCAACTCAGCTTTATATGTTTAAGAATTCAGCTTGTGATGCCACATATATAGAAATGCATTTTATGCAAGCAATGAAAATGATGCAGCTGACACATTTCTGAAAAATATCTGTGGAGCCATCCATGTCCCCACCTAGTCCAAGATGGTGTAGGAGCTTTCAATTAAATGTCCAGGTTTAGACGTTAATTAAAATGATGAAGAACCTGGGATATTCTAGTATTTATTTGAGACTGTGTGAAACTGTGTAGGTTTTCTTAACAGAGAAACATGGCCACTATTGAACTGAAAAGAAAATGTTTTCACAGAGATTCACACTCTTTCTGGTGTAGATTAGTGTAGTTTAATGTGTCCTCCATTTTTTTCACATTTACAAAAACCTCCCAGCATCTTTAGAAAGAATTTCTGACACTGATTTTTAATGATTTTAAGTTACACCATTTCATTCAGGAGATTGTTCCACTGTTGTAAGTCACTGTCATGGAAGTTAAAATCAACATTTGAAATGGAAAATGTCTTTTGTTTTATTTTTATTTCTCAGTAGATGCATGATTCAGTTTATATTGTTTTACATCATTACCTTTGATTAGATTCACTCAATGTAGGCAACAAAAGTGCAAGAAAATTATCAAAAAACATTATTAACTATCAAAAACATGAAACTGACCAAAGCAGTAGTACCCACCTGCATGAAGACACTGAAATGTAGAAAAGACAGCAGAGCAATGCCCCCTCCCTCCCTCTCTGCCTCCCGTCCTCCCTCCCTTCCTCTACCATTTTCCTCCTTTAAACCAAACCAAAACTTGTTCACTGAAGGGGAAGCACAGAGCCACCAAGAAAAAGGACTAACTGAGGATGTATCTAAGTCATTCCAATTTTCAAAAAGCCACTAAGGTCAATCTTAGGCACAGATTTTCTCTTGTGTCTTTTTTCTTATCTTTAGGTGGGGTCATTAAATAAAGCAAGCATTGGAATCCTATGCCACTGTTATTATTTCTAGAAGGTAGGTGCCTATGTTTCCTCCGGAACATTCCTATGTACTATGGTTTGTGTAACAGAGCTTTTCACAACAGGTGGTATAATGAGAGTTTAGATGAATGACAATGCATGCTTCCATGGACCCAAAATAGAACAGATCACTATAGAAAATTCTTAGTTAATCTAGGTTCACTGAACTCCAACAGATTTGGCAGCTTATTTCAGTTTGCAAAGAATGAAGTAGAAAGAAGAGGTGATCAAGGCCAGATGATTATCAAAGAAGGTAGCTTAAAACGACATTGGTTTTTGTTTGAATAGACACAAACAAATCAGTATTGTATAATGTAGATATGCGTTGATCTGCATGAGTAACTCCAGCTGGCATCCGTTGGCAGAGATTCTCCTCCTGATAAAGGATATATTAAAAAGCCAAGCCTTTATCTACAAAGTAAATTGCAGCCTACAGGCTCCCTGGGTCAGAAAAATATCTGATTTGATGTGAAAACCGTTCTTCAGAAATTCACTCATTTAAAAAATTCAAGACTCTACCACTTGCCTTGTTTTCAGTCTGTTATCAAAGGAAAATTACTGCATCCATCTGGCTATAGCCAAGCTTTCATGAGTCTGAACATGTCAGATCCGCGGCTGTTGAGCACTCTGAGTTGTACTTACTAATTCTGCTTATGACCTGCTGTGGAAGACAACTAGTGAGGGACTACCGATCTAAATCCAGAAATCCACCTTACATGCTTTCTCCTTTAAGATCAAGCAGAAGTATCAAATGAAAACACTTGCAATTTTGTCATGTTGTAGACCATTGGTGGAGCACAAGACTACAGTGAGGGTTTCTTCTCATCTTGCGGGGCACATTTAGTCTCTCAGTTTGACCTGATTAATCTAAAACTAATTTAAAGTCACTTTCAGACCAAAGAGAAACTATCAAAATAATAGAAATCAGTTTCTAAGATATGGAGTACAATGGCCCTCTGGCCATTAGGCTGAACCTGATTGTGTATTATAGCTTAACTATTAATTCTTGTCCCTGATTGTTCTGATGCAGCAGGAAGAATAAATGCACCTGAGTTTCTTCACTGGAGGACTGAAAGAATATTCCATATCTCCACTCCAGGCTTGAGGACTGGACATAAGGATGTTACAAAAAAAAAATCAATGGATTAGTAACTGGATTTATGTATTCCTGTGACTAAGTTGCTGTGCAAAAGGTACAAAAGCCTCAGTCATAAAAAGGAAGAGAAAGAAGTAAATGGGTAATGCAAGTAAGTGTGATGCAGAGTGGTAGCAACTAAACTTCTGAAAATACACACAGAAAGCTGAAAATATAGTACACTTTGGTCAAAATACAACTTCTGAAATACACTAATCATTACTTGCCTTGTGAAAGACAAGTGAAAATGATGATGGTTGTATTTGAGAAGGTAAACTGCATCATAGACTCTTGTCAGTGTTTCTAAAGAAAAAGAGCTTCCTTTTTATTTCTGCTACTGGATTTTTCCTGTTGCTACAGTATGGTCCTGAATTATTTATTAACGAGAAATGCATTCTGAGGTGACATTGAATATTAAAAGCATTACTTCTGCATAGGCACAGGAATAATATACATATATGTATGTATTATACTGCAACAGGTATTTCCCTACAAATAGCTACATTTAGATGTCAGTAGAGTATTTATGAATCTCAGAAGGCTACATTTGAAATAACAGATATGATACTTTACCATACAAAATAAAAAACTTAACACACCCACATTTAAGGCTACAATAAGAAATTATCTTTTTATCTTGATTGTAATGAAGATTGAGATAAGACATACTGCAAAAGCTTTATCTCTGGTAGCCATATCTGAGTGGCCCAGGTGAATGGCTCCTTACAGGTTCTTGAGAGGTGTATTTAAACAACGCAGACACCACTGTTTGACTGTTAAAATCTACTTTCAGTCGTCTTTTCTTATATTGGTACCACCCCGGTGAACTAGATGCTTAATCTGGGCAATGGAGTGCAGTGAGGCAAGACCATTCTACGAGGTCAGGCCTGCCACAGATGAAAACAGCATCTTCCAGCACGTGGTGCAAAGGTGCATGGAACCACCTCCCACTGCCAGCCCCAGAACCAGATGATTATACTGGTGCATCAACAGCAGTTTCAGAAAGAGGGAAACAGGCGTTACCACTTTCCATCCTCCCTGAGGAAGGGATCATGAGTAAGTCATGCAATGAAGATTCTCTTAAAATCTTCAAGATTACTCAACACTAGAAAGCAATTGTGTTTTTAAAAAGAGATAATTACAGTTATTTGTCTTAAATTCCCATGATTAAAAACAAGTAGGAATAGGTGGCTAACTTTTCTACAGGCCTCAAGATTTTCCTCATCCCCAAACATGCTGCTAATCTCTAAACTTAACATAATGAAAACATCTGTCTGGCATTATAATCAGAAAGATGGACAAGATGCCTTGATCCTACAGACAATCAGGTCTCAGTTCAGGGATAATTCCAAATTGTAGAAATGCTGATCGCACTAGGACAAAAAGCATGTGTTGGAAATTTAGTATGGAGTTAACTGCTTTCCTGAATTAGTATGATAGAACTGCAGTGCTTTTGAATCAGCAGAAAAATTTCCTGAGATTTCACTGAGCCCTGATTCAGGCCCTAATTACTTCCTTCTTGTATTGCTAGAATGAGGATTTCAAACTGCAAATTTTTTGCACTGCAATCAGGCATACAATTAATACTCCAGGAATAAGCATGCCTAGTTTTTAAAGGTTATTCATTGCTTTTCAATAATACAGTAAACTGAAGTCACTTAGCAATTGTTCTGAGTGATTTGAAAATCCATAAATTAATTTCTCTTCTTGAATGCATTGTAAAACACGGCATCAAATAAGTACCTACAATTGATGTTATAATGTGCCATATAATTTGCAAGTATGGTTTTGCATATGTTCTTTGCTAAAAGCATCCCATGGTATTTTCTTACCTGAAATAGCAGAACTGAAATGTTGAAAACAAAGACTTGAAAAAAGAGTTGTAACTGATTGAGCCACCAATAAACACATGCAAAAATGAGTTATTCCAAAATGGAGAAAATGAAAATAGGACCAAGAAAAACAAAGGAAAATGTAAACACAAAAAAGGCACTCAGAGGGCTTCAAAAAAAGCTCATACAAACAATTCTAAAATATTTCTTACCTTCTTCAGTCATTGTGTCATAATATTTTAGGTTTCCATATGATCCAAGCTCTATAACATCACAGTAAAAGACACAAAGATAAGGAACCAGCAGACATTCAAGAAATGTACATGTTTTTGCATGTGCTTCATAAACTGGAACAGTGATTATGCAAAACATTTTCCAGGACAACGAAACACAGATTACAGAAATGGCACTGCTTTCCCCCTCCAAAATTTCACAAGTCATTGACTTTAGCTAAAGTGTTAAACTTGCTAAAGTGAGACGTAGGAGAAGCACTGAAATCTAAAATTTAGCCCTTTCAAGTTTCTTGCCAATTTGGTGCCTTTATATTTGGGAAAAGATAATAAACGGTGAGAGTACCCAAATAGTGGTAATTTTGCAAACTTAGCTCATTTATCATTCCCCAGGTCAGACATTCAAATATGTCTGTATCCAAATTAAACAAAAAAGTCTCAAAACATAATTTTAGGAACTGTTCATAATACAGTGTCCCAAACACTGTTTTGATACCAGTGCTGATATTGACTGGCTTTAGAGGGGCTACTTAATTTAACCACGCCCATGTCACTTGTGAAATCCAAAAAAAAGTTACTTGCCTCATCAGCTGATATGACACCTAAATTAGTTAAATAATTCAATCTATCTGAATATATTGCATTATTAGATTCTATCAGGCCGAAAAAAGAATGGAATGCAGAGGTCTCCAGGTCTGTAGGGCTACTACTATTAGTTTCTGTGTGATAAAATCTTGCATGAGGTCACCCTTTTACTCCAGATGTGGCTTTACACTACTTTTCTTGAAGTGCTTTTTTCTTAATATTTGGCATACATGTTATTGTATGTATGAACACAATAATTTATATAAACCTACAAAACAGGACAATGAAAAATTAATCTCAAGGAGGAATTTGTAAATGGTCTGGCTGAGGAATTTGTGGATGAACACTCGTAATTTTTATGAAAAGTTTTGCAACGGAGTTTCTGAGCATCCAACCTTTGACAGAATGTAACCATTAAAAAGTGGATACTTAACAGTTTGATGACACTTTTTTCTTTGCAAATATTCTTCTTCATATTTATGAAACACCTTAAGCAATTAAATGCAAAAGTGATATTCAATTATTTTGTTTTTCAATGATGCATGATGATTTTTCAACAATCTTTCACAAAGGTGAATTTCAATTGAGACATGGCTATTAGTTTTTAACTGTAAAATACTGTCTTGATATCAAATCTGACACTTTGAGAGATACATTTAAAAATAAAAAAAAAAGAAATCTTACATCATTTGCAAAGATAGAGAATGCCTTATGCCATGTAACTAAAATATACAGGATATTATCACTGGGATTTTTTAGTAAGTATGAGTGGATTGTAGTGATTTTTCATAGGCATATTATAAAGAAACTTACAAGTATTCATATACTCTTGTTAATAAAATGTAGCGTCTTACTTGCCCATAAGTAAGCCCAATAGAATAGGACATTAAGTCTCTCTTAAAGCAAAGAGAAATGTAGTTTAAAGACAGAATTTAATGTATTGTTTTACTGCAATAAAGAATGCATATACTGTTTTGTAAAAATGTCTTGCAACAAAATCTTTGTAGCTGCTAGTACATATAAGCTATTGTTCTACTATCTTAATTTCACTCCTTACCTGGAAAGAGCTCCCAGTAACTTCAGTACAGGAACCCCTATATACAGCATTTGGAGCTACTTGTTGTATTTAATTAGGGCTCAGTATTTGCTGATTCTACAAAGCAGCACCTTTGCTTGTACTTATTCTCACTGATCTTTGCCTTCATGTGTCTGGGGTCTGCTTTGCTAGAACCTGGGCTGAGGCATTCACTGGAGACTGAGGACAGGACTGGAACACACATGCCAGAAAGAGTCTGCCAAAAGGATTGTAAAAGTAAATACAGAAATGGAGGCACGTGGAGAACAAAACGTTGGCTGAGAGGGACTGCATGAATGAAGTTGAGAAGAACATTGCACCACAGCAACAAATTTCAGAATTAACAGAATAGCATGAGGGTTCTGACTCAGCAGATGAAGAAGAAGAGATTTCAGAGGAAACTGACAACAACTGTGAATTATAAATCTCAAAACAAAACACCAAAAATATGGGGTGGCAGCAAGGCAGGACATTTCACACACTGACAATCCCATTTAAATCTATTTACTTCCCATCTGAAGTGAGAGATAAAAGACAAACAGTAGCAAAAAAAGGGTCAATCCGACCTTACAGAGACCAAAAAAGAAGAGAAACAAGGTGATGCATGACAGTGAATGATGCTGGTGATAATCATGTTCCTGGAACTTCAGCAATTCAACACACCAAGGATTATACTAGGTTAATTCCTGCAGTTAGCAAAATTATTTCCAGGAAAACTCCAATCTTGCTGGTGAGATTATGTTCTCCAAAGCTTATAGTCCTGTACCCAGAGTGGAATGCTTTATTCAATCATCAGCACACTGACAATGCACTACAATGATCCCAGAAGACATCAGCTGCATGTATTCACATGTATTATATTTTAGGGTTTTAAGATTACTTAGGTCAGTGCTGCTTGGCATCAAGACAGATCTGCCTCTACACAGTCTGCCTCTAATATATAGTACTTCTGCTGTAAAATTTGGACTAAATCTGCTCTTTGTTTTTGAGTTCTCCTGTTATACCAAGATACATATACCCTCTTTAATATAACTTTGAGTAAACAGAAAATTAAGTACTTTTCAGGAAAAAAATATTGCATTGGAAAAATTTCACAGCTTTAGAAGTAAACTTGTTTGAAATGGAATTGTAAAGGCTACTTGAAAAATTATCCCCAAATCCAATACAATTAAAATTTGACCATTCCGTTTTTGTGAACATGCCATGCAATTCCCATGGTGAGGTCATAGTAGATAGGCTGGATGGCAGCCAGTACCTGCATCCCTGCTTGTCACATGAAACAAAGAGGATGCAGAGATGCAGCTTAACAGCTGATCCCCAACAGCTGATCCCCAACAATTAAGTTACATAGTCATTGAATTAATTTGCTCCCTTCTGCGTATTTTTACACCAGAGCAGAACAGAAGGTTCCTAGTAATCCTGACTGACATTCCTGAAGTATTCCAGCAGCAGTCTTACTACGTACTGTTCTCTACTGTGTTTGTAGGTGTCACACCACATCAAAGCAAACAAAAAAATATTGTTGGTTAATGGGGCTATGTTATTTGTGATTTCAAATTACGTTCATGACACCAAGCACAGCTTCACCAAGAGAAAAGTCCTGCCTGACCAACTCAGTGACCTTCTACGATGGAGGGACTACATCAATGGACAAGAGAAGAGCTACAGATGTCACTTATCTGGACTTCTGTAAGATCCCCTCATGCTCCCTCTCACTGAAATTGGAGAGAGGTGTATCTGTGTTAGTGGGAAGAAATTGACTGGATGGTTGCATCCAGAGGGTAGTGGTCAACTGCTCAGAGTCATGATGGATGCTGGCAATGTGTGGTGTCCCTCTGAGATCTGTATTATTTAATATCTTCATCAACTACATCGACAGGGGAGATCAAGTGCATTCTCAGAAAGTTTGAAGACAACATCCACATCCGAAGGACAGGATGTATTTCAGAGGGACCTGGACAAATGGGAATGGGAGTTTCAAAAGGTTTAACAAGACAAAGTGCAAGATGCTGAACCTGGGCTGGAGCAACCCCTGGTTCCAACACAGGCTGAGGGATGAACAGATGGAGAGCAGCCCTGGGGAGAAGACCTTGGGGGTGCTGGGGGATGAGAGGCTGGACATGCCCCAGCGATGGGCACTCACAGCCCAGAAAGCCAAACGTGTCCTGGGCTGCATCCAAAGCAGCATGGGCAGCAGGGCCAGGGAGGGGATTCTGCCCCTCTGCTCTGCTCTGCTGAGAGCCCACCTGCAGGGCTGCATCAGCTCTGGGGTCACAGCACAGGAAGGACATGGACCTGTTAGAGAGAATCCACAGAAGGGCCTCCAAGATGATTAGCGGGATGGAGCACCTCTCCTATAAAGACAGAATATTTGAGTAGTTCAGCATACGGAAGAAAAGGCTCTGAGAAGACCATAGAGCAGCCTGTCATTTAAAGGGGAACTGCAAAAAAAATTGGGGACAAGCTTTTTAGTAGGAGTTACTGTGGTAGAAAGAACATAGATTCACACTAGACATAAGAAAGGTATTTTTAATATGGAGGATGTTGAAACAATGGCCCAGGTTTTTCAGGGAGGTGAGCCCCATGCCTGGATATATTCAAAGGCAAGATGTACAGGGCTCTGAGCAACCTGACTGGTTGAACATGTCCCTGCTCGTTGCAGAGAGATGATCTTTACATGTCCATTGCAACCAAACTCTTCTGTGATTCTGTTAAATAAGATAGCTAATAACTCAGTTTATTTTACACTCACTAAGTACAGTACATACTGTCTGTGATGAAGTACTCATTTCTGTCTTTTAAGTATATAGCCCCAGGCTGCCATAGAAGAAAAGCAGAACCAATATTGCTCTTCACTCTCCTGCAACTAAGATCTCAGGTACAGACTGCAGCTGACCCAAGTAAGGCTAGAAATGAGCCTGTCAGAGTTTCTAGAACTACTCATAAGCCATACAGCTATTTTAGAGACAGCAACCTGCATTACTAAAGGTGTGTATCCCTTCATGGAAAAGTTAGACTCTCAAATGAAAGAAACTAATTGTGGATTTCTTCAACAGGCATGAGACTCACTTTGCATAAAAAAAGTATTTGTATGAGAATTCATGTCACACTCCTCCAAGTTCATTAAAAGCTTCAAAGCTGATATATCTATTATTTAAAACAAAACTGGTAAAGAAAAATTATTGATGGCAATCCCATAATTTTTAGCACAATTACACGGCTGTATTTACTAGACACTCATTTTCATGACCTCTACAATCATGAAGGTGTCAAAACTTTTTTTATTTGCATTTTTTAAAAAGCAGGCAAAAAAAATGGTCAAAGGAGTTAGAGGAATTAATATGATAACATCAAGGAGCACAAAGATGTCTTTACTGGTTTTTTTCTGTTAGACATCAAGGTTTTGAGAAATTTAATTAGATGATCAGTCTTATCCAAAAAACAGAAAAAGGAGGCCACTTCAAAACTTTTCTAGATAAATTGTAGTGACTGTCCAAACTAAACTGGAATCAAAGTTGAATTTGGTTTCAGCAATGATGTTAGATTAGGAACAAAGATCTGTTGATGTTAAAAACTTGTGAAAGATCTAGTGAAGATTATCATTACAGTTTTATAATTAAAGTCCTAACTTCTAAGAGATCTTTAACAAAAGAAAATGCCTTTTTACTTGCACTACTAGAGGAAAAACACACAAAAAGTTCCAGCAACTGAAGGCTACCAGGAACTGTGAATCTTCCTAAACCTCTTAGCTTCCTTACTGAGTAATTATATTCTATCTGGGATAGACTGGGACAGCTGTGGGAGTTTGTATGTAGTATCACTGCAGAATGCAGAGGAGAGAAAACAAATATTCTTTTGAAAAGCAAAATACTTATTCTCCTACTACATCTGGATAATCAGATGATGTATCCTACATTTTTCACTTGTGGACCTTCCAGCTGCCAGTCCTTCAAAAATAGAGACTTTGCCACTGAGCTGTTTCTGTGGAAAATACAAAAAGATCCCTTTTGGATGTAAGTAATACAGTTAAAAATTGCATTGAATTTCAGAATTACATCTTTACTGCTTATACTACTACCATTACTGCTCTATTAACGGTCCTAAACAAATACAGAAAATAATATAAATTTAGTCTTTCAGGTATTTGGCTATTGGGCAGTACATTGAGAGTAACTAAATAATTTATTACTTTGTGCATCTGAGCTTTAGTAACATATGGTCACCTTTCATCTCTTTAAATTGCAAGCCTTCTATTCCTGTTCTCTCTCCTCATGTGTATTTGCCCTGTTATTTTAATTTTATTTTAGGCAGTTCTGCCCTAAAAATAATTTTATTAGAGTTGTTTGCTTTTATATAATTAGTTTATTTCAACTTGATAAAGTTGAAGTGTGAATAGAAATATAAATAAGAATTTTTACAATCATATCAGCAGAGTTCTGGGCAGCTTAAGATAGTGACAACATCCAAAAGTTAGATCTACCTATTACTCTGCTCCTAGTGCAACATTTAAAATGAAGAGCGAAAATCCACTGTTTTCAGTCCATACCATCTAACAAATCTCCTTGTAGTGACAAATGGAAATTTGTTGGGGCTTTAATTGATATGGGCTGAAGAGCAAATGTTTTTAAGGGGATGGTCAATGACATATGCAATGGAGCAGAAAGTAAACGAAATTACTATTGCATGTCAGACCCAGATTTTGATATTTTTAGGTACTTTTGTTTTGCTTAAATTAAAGAAAAGCATGAAATTGCTTGTTCCTTAGAGCTTTGTTTCTTCCATCATAAGACACCTTTTTCCATCTGCCATCAACTCTTGAAAACAAGTGCCAAACATTCTCTATAATGTAGTAACACCAAAAGACAACCAATACAACAGAATTGACTTGGCCTGGATCGAACACAATTTCTGCTGACGTTAAAGATGGTATTATCTTCCAACAATTTTCAAATATTAATGAAAATGGGAATTTCAAGGTGTGGAAGTGAAAACCTCATTCTGCTGATGATATTGGGAGTTCAGCAACTGATTCTGGATTCAACAACTGGGATCAAGGTTTCCTCGAGTGTCTCTTGGGCCAGACACTGTAGGATCTGGAAACCTACAACTCCAACTGAATAAATTTCAGCTGTTTTGCTTTCCAACATATCCAAGGAGAATAACAGAAAACAGCATGCTTTCCTTTCACTAGCCAGTCACAAAATCCAACCAACCCGTGGATGATGAAGTCAAGCTGTACTAAAGGAAATCTCCCACTTTTCAGTTTCAATGGAAAGCCCCTCGCAGACCCTACTATTCCCTAACCTGTACAGGTTTATCCATTGCTTAAGTTCTTTATTGTTCATATTTTTAACAAAGAAATACAGAGTTAGGAAAAAACTTTAAATGAAACTAAAGCCATTAAGCATGTAAACACATAGTCAGAACAGCTGTACCCTGAGCTGGGATCAGGCTTGTATTTAAATATTCATGTCTTCCTTGCATTCTCTGTAAGAAACCCCAAGAAGAATACACTGTCTGAAGAACAGGGCAAACTGGACAAAATTATGGACAAGAGAAACAAGAATTCTGCCTGCACTGTACAGCCTGAGTAGATTATAGTTAAAACAACAAACAGGGCATGCAGAAGTAAATTGTTGTGAAAACTAACAAAACCAACACAAAGATTACATTTCAGATTCAAAACTAAATTATAAAGGCATCTGAAAATTTTCATTATTTAACTTTTTCCACCTACAAAGATCAATACAGATTTTAAAGGGAGACCTATGCTTCAATTTTATGTAAGTAGAAATCGTCTCAATGAAACTAATGCAACACAAGGCACAATGAGTTGTGCCTTCTCTCTGAGTCTTGGGAACCTCTGAGGATAAGCAGATCTGACACTTACTGATACAGAGCTGGAGAGCATTAACAAAGAGCTGAGTTTTCCCACTGAACTGGCCTTTCTGAGGGAAATCTGCAAGGCTTTCATTGCCCACAAAGTTATGTATAACAAAAAGACAGTGACTTTTTAATATCTGTGGGTAGAATAAAAGTTGCAAGCCCACTCACCCTGTAGTCATGGAAGTGCAGCCTCTGTTACCTAGAAAAAGCAAGACCTACATGCCCAAAGTATGACAAGAATGAAATGGTTCCTGTATGTAAGCTAAATAGATCCACTCAGTAAAATAATTTAGACTTTAAATGTCTACTTTGATCATCACTATATATTTATGATTGACATATTAAAAAATCAGCAGAACCAAAACCTCATAATACAATTCTCTCCACTCGCCCAAGACATCATTTTTCTCTATGCCAAAATCACGTATTTTTATAGACAGGTCAGGTTCCACAGCTCTTACAGTGACATTTATGTCTTCTGTGTGTTACGTACAAGTTTGTAAATACAACTGCTATCCATTCTTCGCTTTGAAGTCCTAAGTGATACTGGAGGAAACAGCTATGATTTCTCTCTTTCTCTTTCTGACAGATATGAACTAGGCTATCTAAAATACTGTCTCTGCCTATTTAAATAGACGTGCCCTTAGCTGCATACAACCCATATGAGTTTCTACTCTACCTATGCTGTTACTGACTCTGGAATTATGGGGTGTTTGATGTTGGAGATGCTTTTAAAATACTCATCTCATCTACATTATCATGGAACCTCAGGTATCTAAGTTAGGAGCACAATTTTGGTGGTCTCTACCCTAGTTGAAATGTAGCGAAAGGTGAAAGAAGACCTTCCTGGAGAATGACGTGCCTCACTGCTTCACCTACCTCATTCAGCTCTTTGAAAACTTCCCCAGGAAAAAGCTTTCTTCTCGCAAATGGCTGCGTGGAGAGTCATTCCACCGAAAGCAAGAAAAGTGCCACTGCAGCAACGGTGACCAGCAGCACCCTTAGGGTGCTCCCCTAGGGAGAGCACTTCCACCAGGTCAAGGAGGATATTTTGCTTCCACCAGTGCTCATGAGACAGAGGTGCGTGCAGGGACTAGGCCCAGGCTCACCAGTATGGAGCAGTCATAGACATACTAGAACCAGTCCAGCACTGGGCCACAAATTATGAGTGGACAGGAACACTTCTCATCAGAGGTGAGGCTGAGAGCTAGGACTGTTCAGCCTGGGGGAAAGCAGGTTTAGGGAGCTCTTATCCCCATGTATAAGCACCTGATGGGACAGAAAGAACAAAAGGGAAAAACGCTTCCCTCAGAAGTGCCCATTGACAGGGGAAGAGTCAATGGAGACAAATGAAAAACCAGAAAATTTAATCCAGACACATATTAGGATGATAAGCAAACACTGAAATGTGTCTCTCAAAAAGACTGCGGAGTCTCCATTTATGAACAATTTCAAATCATGACTGGAAGCTGTCATAGTCAAGCTGCTGAAGCTGATCTTGCTTGAGCAGGGGATTGGACTAGCTGGATTCTGTAATGCAAAACATCCCTTTCAACTTAAATGAGAAAAACCACATCACTTTTGTGAAAGCTAGACACATAAAAAGAGTATAAGGATCTCCCTGACATGACACTACACTTTGCAGGTTAGCTTAATTGTCTTTTTCATTGGTTTCCCACCTTCATATCAGACTGAAATACTGTGGGAAGGAATTAAAGAGAAAACACTGCATTATAATTAATACCGTGTTACTACTGGGATACTACTAATATGTATCCCAGCCTGGCAGGGAGCCCCCATCTTCTCTGGCAGAAATCCCTTGCAAACATTTCAGTCTGCAGCTGAGAGGAGAGACAGAATGGTCTGAGCATCCTGCTCAGAGAACTGTTTTTCCTTGATGGGACATAAGAGCCAAGGACAAGCTGGGTGAGAACAAAGGTGCAAGAAGAGGGATGCTCAGCTTCTTTACAGGCCTTTGGGTATGCCTAAAGGATGCTCAAGAATGATGAAGGATTTAAAGTGGAGATAGTTAATAAAATACAAAATTACTTCTATAAATTTTGTCTAGATTTGCATATTTCTTCATGTTAAATAAAGTACTTTTTGTGCCTGTATAATTCTCAAGATGTATTTCTTTCTTCTCTGGCATGGTACTAGGAAGTGGTGAGGCCACACCTTGAGTGCTGTGTCCAGTTCTGGCCCCTCAGTTTGGGAAGGACCTTGAGACGCTTGAGTGCATCCAGGTGAGGGGTTTGGAACACAAATCCTGTAAAGAATAGCTGTGGGAGCTGGGGATGTTTAGCCTGGAGAAAAGGAAACTCAGGGGTGACCTTGTCACTCTCTACAACTCCCTGAAGAGTCGTTGTGGTCAGGTGGGGTTGGTCTCTTCTCCAGGCAACCACTGACAGAATGAGAGAT
Organism: Pyrgilauda ruficollis; assembly: GCF_017590135.1. NCBI lineage: Eukaryota > Metazoa > Chordata > Aves > Passeriformes > Passeridae > Pyrgilauda > Pyrgilauda ruficollis. The sequence continues at coordinate 787,803 of NW_024528933.1, read as the reverse complement.
CACAGTCTTAAGCTGTGCCAGGGGGAGTTTAGGTTAGGAAAAATTTCTTCACTGAAAGCATCATTGGGCACTGGAATCGTCTGCCCAGGGAGGTGGTGGAGTCACTGTTGATGGACGTGTTTAAAAAAGGCTGGAAGTGGCACTCAGTGCCGTGGTTTAGTTGATGAAGAGGCGTTAGGTCATAGGTTGGACTCTATGATCTCAGTGGTCTTTTCTGACCTAGTTCGTTCTGTGATTCTGTGATTCTGCTCTTCTGTGAAGTGCAGTCAAATCCAGCTGCATAACAGAATCAAAGAATGGTTAAGGTTGAAAAAGATTTCTGAGACCCATGTTCTGGAGATGAGGAACGTGGAAGTGCTTATGCTACTACAGCCATGCAGAAGCTGAGCATTACCCATGAGTTGGCGTAAGCAGAGTTGCCTGTCCTTACTCTCTGAGGATATAGCAAATAAACAGCTTCAGGCAAACAACGTTTCCAATGGTACCAATGGTAGTGAGCACAGATGTGATGGTGCATCTCACCTAGGCCATGGGAAGAGTAAGAACATGAGTTTTTTTTGCAAAATGAGACAAAAGCTGGGAGGCTGCTGAGTAACCGTCCAGGCAAAGGCTACCCAGTCTCTGCAGGGTGTCTTTTGGGTGAGCTGACAGTTTCCATGACATCTAAGAAAAGTACCCAAGCAGCAGGAGCAAATGAAGCAGAACAGTTCGTGGTGAATGGAAAAGCTGGAAAATTCTTAAGACCAATATTTAGGAACACAACAGCATCTACCAAGCCATTATAAATAATTCACTACTATGTCAAAAACTTTGAGTATTCTTCTTTATTTTCCTGAGAAGTATGAATGCAGGTTTCCTCTCTTTTTTTGTCAGAACAAAGTACTGTACTTTTCTGTGTTCAGTGAAGGAAGTGACAGAATTGTAAGCTCAGCTTTATGTAACAGAAGGTTACTTCTCTCACCAATAACATGCACCATATTTATATCTTTAAAAAAAAAAGTACAGCTTATAAGATAAACAATTCATTTTCTGCAGAAGTACGTCCTGTAGTTTTCCATTTTAGAAATAGGACTCAAGATGGGAACAGGAGAAAATTGCCAAAGATACCTACTTCTCACTGGGGACTAAGCCATGACAGAGATGTATATCACACCCATTTTCATGCAGAGGATGTCATTTGCGTATGAGTTATAGCCTTGTCACACAGAGCAAGAAAGTCAGCAACTAGCTAAATCCTCACTTGTGGGACATGTTTTGCTGGCCTGTGGCACCTTATCAGCAGGCAGAAAAGGGGTGCTATGACAATGAAAAGATCTCATTCTTCCTGTATCTTGATAAAGCTGTGCAAGAAAAACAATGTAGTCTCAGATGGCTCTAAATCCTCACTTCAGTGCTGGTATCTTCCCTGTTCAACAGAGTAGCTGTAGAAGCCTCCAGAGAGAAAATGCTCCCTCCACTTCTGAAGAAATCATCTTTACAGCAACCTACAGCTTATAGGGAGAAGGCAGGATTACTATTCATGGCACACTTTCATAAAAAATACTTACCATCTTATTCTTGCCCTGCTCCCACTGCAAAACAACAGCCATCTTCTATTAAAAAATGTAAAGAGATCTTTGTAAAACCTACACTTTCCTAACCTGGGAATATCCTTTTCAAAACTAGGGCAAAGGTATCTGAGGTACAGGACTCAGAAGAAAACAGCTACAAATTATCAATGATTGTCAAGATTTATATTCAGGTTGCTTGGATTTTGGATTGGGGTCTGACCAACACAGCAGGTCAGATGATGCCATCCTTATTCATACGGGTAATGTTGTTATGAACAGACCAGCTGGATTGCAAGACTAGCACTTAAGCAGAAGCAAATATGGCATAGGATTTCCTGGGGATTAATGACTGGCTGAGAGTTGATGATAGCCAGAAACACAGGCAGTCATTAATCTTAATCCTCAGGAAATTATGTCTATCAAGGTCATTATTTCTGTAATAAGATAAAAGCAAACAAATACCTAATGTCATACAGATATTTATATTTTTAATGAATTATGATGTCTCAGCTGTAATGTAAAATTCACATCTCATTAACAAACATCCTACACATTCACCTGCTAGAGTGGCTGAACTCTTATCTTCTTAGAAGCTTTATGCTGAGACCAAGATTTTGAAGGGGAGAAGCCTTCCTTGTCTAGACTGTCAAATCCACAGCATGAGCGCACACCTGTCTGAATATAAAGAGCCAAATATCCAGCAGCTCCCACTGATCTCAGATATTACTCATCTGTCAGAGGTGGGCTGAACACCTTGCAAGCCTGCTGATTCTGGAGAGTTTGCAAGTTGGCTTTTACAAGACAGGCACAAGCCATACAAAGCCACATTTATGTGAAAAGGGAAAAGGAAGGACAGGTTCACAAGTGTGTAATAGTATTTTGGGACTGCTCTGTTTATCCACAGTTTTGGAAAGTAAATCTTACTCTCTCATTTAATGTTATCCTACTTGCAATCAAGTGCATTTTTAATATGCTTTCAATTGCGGTAGAGGTTGGTTCTGACTTCACAAATGAATTATTCAGAAGTAAATTTGATGAGCTGGTTTTCTATAAATACACTGAATGTTAATGCAGTAATAATGGTGTGTAGGTCAAGCCGATCTTTAAACAGTCACATGGCCTGTTTATACACTCTATACAGCTTTCCCTACCAAAAGGATACAGATGGGACTTCTTCTCTGTCACCCTTAAAAAATCCACGTAACTCCAAATGACAGTGCATTGTGCCTTCTGATGCCCCCATTTCCCTTGCAATTGTTCAAGGGAATGTAACAGTGAATTTTATTACTGACTTAAAGAGAAAGAAAAGCTGTATCTCTCAGCAGCAGTGCAAAAATTAGAAATGTATCTTCTAAAGGCAATATTTGATCCAGAAGCCCTCAAGAATCAAGCACAGAGCTCCCAAACTTTAGCCACACTTTTCCTGCCACTGAAAACACAGTTGACTTGGCTGTGACAGCCGCAGTGTTGCTGGTGTCTGACTGGGAAGTGATCTGACTAACAGACCCAGCAGTGCAGAAAGACAGCAGGTGCTGAAGGAGCCATCTTATGGGAGAAGGCTGAAAAAAGGTGGGTGCAGGTGAGCGAGATCCAGTATGAGAAAGGCCAAGAAGTAAATGCTAGAGAAATGCAGAAAAAGGAAAGGCAACAAGAAGGAGGAAGATGTCAGGCGTACGCCCGAGTGCAGGGGCTGCCGTGTATATGTTAGCTTTAATAGGCACCTTTCAAACTTTTCTTTTATTTGAGAGTGGCACTTTTTAATGCTCTCATAAGCTGTTCTTTTTCAGCAAATCTAATAAATTCAGCAAATGATGCAATGCTTTTGACCTATTGATCTAAGTCATCATCTGGCAAAAATACTGAGGAAATGTAAGCTGACTAAAGCAAGAATGAAAAATTTTATAACATCTTTCTGCTATTCCTTTGAGTCTGATCTATACTTTCATCAAATTATTTGGAACAAACCCTTTAGCCCCACAGGTCATGCAGCGGGTCCACCATCACTCATTACATGGGTGCAGCAGAGCTAGTTTTCTTTCCTTACACAAAACTCAAAACTGTTGAGTCTTTTTCGTAGAGGAAAGGACATGTAAATTGGAGAGAGCCACATGGGCCAGAGAAGGCACCAGGTACTCTTTTACATTTCTCATCTCCCCATCTATAATGTGTTTATAGAGCAAAGGACTGATTTCTCAGCCTTTTAATAAATACTATTTCTTTCAATTTGTAATAATTAAATGCTATCAGCTTAAAAAATTACTTAGATGGCATGGTAAAAGACTCTTAAAATAAAGATGATGCACAAATTTGGTTCTTCAATGTCATTATACACAGATTAAAACACAAAAAGATGGGGAGAATTTGGTCAGTAAAATTCATGCAGATCCATGTAGATAATTAAAATTGTATACAGTAGGTACCCACATCCATTTGCACACATAGTTTTTAAGTGAATGTAAGATTAAAATACAATGACATCCAAATGTATTAACTAGCATTACCTGCCTCAAGCTGACACAGTATTTACATAAAATGGATTTTTTCTTTCATGAAAGTTTGCAGAATAAGCTGAATGCAGAATAATTAATACAGACACTCAAAAGGTCAAAATCTTGGAAAACAACATTGTTCAGTGGAGACATCCAGTACTCCCCATGTTTGCCCTAAAAGTATTGGCAAATAATTAAATTATTTCACATTTCAATTTCCTTAATGCATATGGAAAATGTTCATTGTTCTTTCTCTTTTCTATATAATTATCTTGAAAGCTGAGTCTGTGTACAAATGAGGTGGTGCTCAGAAAAGGTTAATAATGTGTGACAGAAACATGGATGCATTTTTTCTCAGATTTTTCCTATAGTCATAAGTCTGTTTATAAAAAGCTAAAACCAGAGTTCCATATACAAAAACAAGTGATTGAATGAATTGCACTTTCATGCTCTCATGAACTAAAGTTTGAATTCTGTAAAGTCAGCAAAAGCTTGAAATACTAACTTCTTTATATATACCAACTTAAATATCTGCACATACATAGGCTATTTCCCAGCAGCTTTTTGGACATTTTTTCATTGAAGTTTTGCATTAAAATACAGAGCTTACTGTAAATGTAGGTAGATTCTTTTTCCCCTTTGTAAATTTAACGCAGTGTGTTAGTTTTAATGAAATGTTCAGATAATGAAATGGCTAGTGCCGTGCACTTACTTGAAGGCCGGAATATATTTCTATTCCCAGTCTTTTTAAAGAGTATTACTTCCAGGACAAATGTAAGACTTTGGAAAGGAAAAAATCTGTCAACAGTGAAGTACTACATGCGAAAAAACCCTGAAGAAAATGTTACTGGATTAATTTAAGTAAGATTTATGCATTGCAAACATCTCTATCAGTCCACAATCAATCAATCAATCAATCAATCAATCATTTCAATTGTATCAATACTTTTACTGACAAAATGAAAACCAGAATTGAGGTACTTGACAAACTTAATTATAAGTAATATATGTTTGTCAGAAGTGTAGGGCTTTTGTCTCTCTCAAGATGAGATTTCAGATTTCAAACCCCTTTTGTCCTTCACTGTCATGAAGGGGGAAGCCTCTGGATCACACTACACAGTGCAAGCTTACTACAGCAGAAAAGTAGAGAGGTCTGAACACCGAACAAGCTTTGTATGGGAAACAAGTGAAATAAGCTTGAGCAATGGAAAAATACCTGAGAGATTATCTTATTCTCAATTTACATTAGGCTCAAATTTTGCTCCAGTCAACAATTCTAGCTTTGTTGTAGTCTTCAATCTGTCATATATGCTCGTGTGAAGTGCTATTCATAGTTTTTGGTCACTGAAGTTTGAAATGTCTGTCAGTAATATTTTAGTCTCTTTAGAACATCCCTATTCTTTCACAACTGCTATTTCTCAAGACAACTATTACTGCAGCAAGAGAAGTCCTATAGATGCATAGACATCAAATAACACGGCCGTGAATTTTTTTGGTTCTTCTACAAGAATCTGAGAGTCAGATCTCCCCACAATTATAAAGCCAATATGGTTTTCCTGCCAGCTTCTCAGATCAAAGCAGTGGTCTTGCTAATTTGTCAGAGAAACAACAAATCATGCCACACTTGGATAAAACAAGTAAACCGTTTACACACATGTAACACAGAGGTGTGGTGGCTGCATTTTTATTAATGCCAGCATTAAACAACCTGAAGTCAAATCAACAGATTCTCATTCTTTTCTACAGTGCACCATTGTGACATTTTTTAAAATAAAATCAAAACCAGCTAGGAAAACAAACAAAAACCTTTATGAAAGTACAGGACGATACAGTTCATGTAGTTTTTAGGTTGCTGCTGAAACCAGAAGAGAAGAGAATCAGTACTTATGCATCAATCAAGTGACCAGTTTTAGTTTTACTGTAATCAACACATTTCCTAAGTTGAAAGTCTTGGTGGGAGCAGGTATATCACATTATAAAAGTGAGGAACTCTCTCAGAAAATGTGTCTCCAGACACATTCAGAAAAGACTGATTAAAGCAAGAGATATGCAACAAACAGTTTCATGGAGAGAAAGGAAAACAAAGCATTTGTTTGTTTTTGCATCAGGGATGACAAAAAAAAAACCAAACCATACCTTCAGCAAGGGGGTCAAGTGTGTGAATCATAAGCTGGAAGATACTATTCCTCATTAGACTGTTGTGGAGAGATGCAGAGCTTCCTCCCCGCTGGAGACGTGGCTTGGTCTAGGGTAAAAAAATTAGTGAAGAATTTAGGGTCTTTTTGGTTTTTGTGTGGAAAGATGTCTGAAACAATATGAATTAATCTCACACCTCACTGCACAATGTAACATTTTGAACTATTGCCTGTAGCAGGTTATGTTAAACTACAGACTTTATCGCCCATTGCCATAACTATAGATAATTTCTCTGGAGGAGATGGATTGTCAGAACAGCCATTAGTCTCCCAGGACTCAGGAAAAAAACATGGCAAAAAGAATCCTTCTTTGTGAAAACTCATAAAGTGTTAAGAAAATGAAAACCTCATACTTGCATCAGGAAGAACTAAAATTTGTTTCTTTGTAGAACCTTTTGCTTGAATACCTGAAGTAAGTTATAACATTTATTACTTCAATACATTGCAAATATGCATATGATCAAAACTATGGAGAAAAAGGGCAGACAGTAGTACTCTTTTTTAATGGCCCTCAGTCAGAAACATGCTCCTTGCTTTGGCTGGGTTCACTGAAGTCTCATGGCAAAAAGAGATTGAAAGCGTGGTAAGGCAGTACAGACATCTACAGCAATGAATCTGATGTACAAGCACCTTTTGCATGCTTGTAATGAAATACAAAATATACTCTGAGATTCTGTTCCACATGCAATTGCCTAGTACAATAATCAATGCACTATATATACATATCTCACAGAGTAAGACTGTTTTGTGGTTGTTTGTTTCAATAAAAAGTATAGTGAGAGCCAACAGACTACTGACTAGAAAGACCCTGAAATCCAATTAGAGGGAAAAACCAACACTGAAGAAAATAATATTTGGCAATAATCCATGGATTAAGCTTTGGTGTCATATACATACAAAGTGATAAATTATAGAAACCAATAAAAAGATTAATTCACTGCTTTATGTTTGGAAATAAATTATTTAAACTCTGTAGCAGTATAGGAGGAGAAAAAAATCCCAGCCATTTAGAAAAATGTAGAAAAATGTTGATGCACTGCAAACTAATGTACGGCTTGCCTCACCACCCTCCTGAGAAACAAATGCTCAGATGCATAATTGCTGCCTACCGTCAACGTTTGGTCATCCTTGTCTCCAGCATTAGGTGACTGCAAGAATGGGAAAAAGAACAAAAAGAAATGTCAGATGGAGCACACAGGGAATGGAAAGGCAGTAGAACATCATACATGTCTGATCCTATGAATTCTGTTGCGACAGATTTTTGAACCACTCAAGGCATCCTACTGATCCAGTAAATCAGAGTAAATTCACACTGCAATGTGGAAGCGCCTCTTACTCTTGTCAGTTTCTTGGACAGGAACTGTTGTCATTTCGGGCCTGGCACAGCAGCTGGGCTGCAGATCACAATGTTCACTTCATACAAATTACCCACGGAGGCAAACTCCCTGTACAGGAACCAGTTTGAGAGAGTGAAGATAGAAGACTAAGGGCAACAAGGTTTGACCAACTGTTCCACAAAAAGCCTAAAAAGGAGTAACCTTCATATTTTGCAGGAATAGACTAGGCAAGGAAATGAAAAAAACTGTTTCAGTTTAACAACTCCCTACAAATAACCATTTAGCTCTGATTAAGGGCAACCAACATGGCACACACTGTCCTGCCATGAAAGAAAATGAGACTCTGAATGGGTCTTAAATTATTTTCTCCATCTCAAGGACTCCTTAGTGCTATGTAATACACAGAAAGCAAATTTCATTGCAACTCCTCCACGGAACTGCTCTCATTCAGTGAAACACGGTTTTTGGACACACATCAACAGTGATTTTTTGGACATGCCTTTCAGGTTAACTGACTTTGAAGGTCAAGTGGAAGGCAATCAGCCATGAGCAAACACTGATGACAGAGCAAATCCTTTATGTTCCATAATAAATACAAGAATAATGAGAAACAAACTCCTTGTCAAAAATGTACTGTTACAGCTCTGACTATTAACTCAAAGAAAAGATAATCAGACAAAGAAAAAAATCTTCATTCTAATAAAAGAACTACCTGTCACCTCTAAAATAAATCTATCCTTGTATAAGAAAATAATAGGAAAAAAGTATTATACTCTATTGAAGAAAACTATCATAAAAACAACTTTGAAAAGAATAAAAAGAAAAGGAAACAAAAAGAAAATACAAAATCTGTGTTCTAAAATGTCATTTTAAAAGTAAATGCATCTCAGAAAATGTTGGCCTAATGTGTACATATATATGGATATATATTATATGTACTCCTGTGTTTCAGATACAAACACACAAAAATGAGCAAATCCACAGTTTATATGTGAGTATTTTGAGAGACCTTCATGGGAAAAAAATCCATCTCACAGCAAAATTTGCAAGGAGGCAAAAGGGACAAGCTGAGAAAAGCTTTTATTGTCTCCAAAAAAAAGCAATTTAGAGTATCACAGAATCACAAAATAATGAGGTTGGAAGAGACCTCTAAGATCGCTGAGTCCAACCTATGTTCTAACACCTCAGCTCAGAATCTAGACTATAGCACCAAGTGCCATGTCCAGCCTTTTTTTAAACACATCCAGAGAGGGTGATTCCAACATCTCCCTGGGAAGAGCATTCCAGTACCTTATTACTCTTTTAGTTAAAATTTTTTTCCTAATATCCAACCTATACCTTCCCTCACGCAGCTTGAGACTGTGCCCTCTGGTTCTGTCAGTTGCTGCCCGGTGGAAGAGACCAACCCCCACCTGTCTACAACCTCCCTTCAAAAAGTAGTAGAGTAGTTGAGTCTTAAGGATCAGTGCTTATACTTATAGAAATAAAATCTGTGATAGACTGATAGATGTGCAGAAATGGAACTTGATTAGAAGTTAAAAAAATGTATTTCTGAAGATAGGAAATAATTTTTTTTTATTTTTAATTTTGAAAGACATGAGAATGTATAATTGATGAAACTGAGTAAATTGTACTTTTTACCTGACAAAGGTCTGAAAACTATGACTTTTCAAAATTGCGTGTTGAATGAAACACTTCTCATTTATTTGAAAAAGAATGAGATGGAGCTAAATGAATGCATAAAAACAGCTAGTTGATAATTTGCACCACATAATTCACTTAGTAAAAGATAATTATATAGAAAAGAGAAAGAACAATGAAACACATTTTCCATAAGCATTAAGGAAATAGAAGTGTGAAATAATTTAATTATTTGCCAATACAAATTGGGGCATACACCATGAAATGGATTTTTAAAATTATTTTTTCCACACATGATTAGCCATGCAATTGTTTCTGAGTTTAACTTGCCAGTCAAGTTATATTCTAGCAGAAATATTCAGGACAATTTCAAAAACAGGAATGTAAACAATTGTTTGACAATCTGGTGATACTAAATACTCCTATTTCCTGGATTCTATCCTGGAGAAACAATAAAAAACTCCACCTTTAAATAGTGTCTTAAACTATGGAAGTGAAAAAATTCAGTTGTGTTGCTGTTTACAGTGTTGGATGGCATTTTGTCCAAACCAGGATGGAAAAATTAAACTATTTTACTATCGTTCACAGCAAGTTTTGAACACAGTCTTTGCTATTTAGTTTTGGTATCATACACTGCATGGGAAAGTATCTTAAAGCATCATTTTTCCCTTGCAGAAACGTTAGTATTCAGGCATTTTATGCTGTCTTAATTTGAGGCAACATTTAAAAACTGGTCCAGTTGGTGGTGTTTCTTTGCACTGGGAGTGAATATTGCATTTGTGGACACATTCAACAACGATATTTAAAAGCAAATACATGATTTCTGTTAAAGATAGGTTTGTTCTTAAATCATGGCAACTCTTGCATGTTAATTCACTTAGGATCAGAAAGAGATGAAGGTTCCATGTCTTATAAACTACAAATATTTCTGAAGATTTTACTAGTAAAAATTATCTTTTGCAATTGCATACATTAATTTCTCTAAAACCATGAATTTATTATGATTCTGAAAAGTGAAAAAAATGCCTTCTAGCATACCTTATTCAAAATACTTGGGGCATAATCCATTATCCTGTTTTTATCAGAATTATAAAATTATTAATCATTGGACAGATGACTAATGTTTTTAGAGAATTCAGTGGAGTATTTGTTAGTTCTCCCCCATTCCTCATGGAAGGACATAGGAATTTGCCCATCCTCCTGCCTCCATCAGTGATCACATATTCAAGCTTGAATCACATATGATCACATATGATCACATATTCAGGTGAGCTAAAAGTCTTAAAATATTTTGTTTCAGGAAGGACACATTAAAAACCTCTACTTGCTATGGAAAAATGTTTCCTGGAATTCTTTTTATATGTCTCTCTTTCTCAGTGAACTAGGTTCATCAATGACTGAGCCTGACAACTTCCTTGCCTTGTTTGGGAACACATTCTTGAAAACTGAGTAATTTATGCAAAGGTGATGCCTCACTAAGTGCCTTGTGAGTCTCCCAGTGCTTTCCTTTGTCATAAAGGGCATCACGACAGTCAAAGGAGGAGCAGAATCTATAAAAAGCCCTAGGTATTTGACACAGAGCACCCCTGTTAACAAAAGATGGCTAGTAAATAGAATCATCTGTTAGAGTGTGTAGTCCACAGCCAGAATCAGAAAGCTGACTGTCTGCAGCTGACTGTCGAGCAGTTGTTGCCCTAATTGAAAGTTCCATGTTAAAGGTTCAGTAGCCAGAAACAGTGAACTGGACTGCCCATTCTCTTCTCCTAACATGAGAAAAGCAAGCTGTCAAACAAAATCAAGTAAAAAATGTAATGGGATTTCAACACCCTTTCTGCATTGTGGGTTCACATCTCTTTTCTGCTTGATAAATATTTTCCAAATATAACAATGAAAAGCTGTTAAAAATCAATCAATCAATCAATGAGCTTTTTTGGGAATAAAGGCATTTAGTGACATTTGTTGGTTCGCAGTGTGGTGCTGAATGCAATATGGTGTCTCCAATTATTGTATCATATGAGAAATTTGCATAATTGCCTCAAGATGCTTTCTAGCCCAGGGCTTCTCCTGCTCTCTCTTACGCCTGTTTTAAAAAGTGGCATCTGGACACAGCAACTTTACAGCTGGCAGTGAGTCACCACTTGAAAGTTCTCAAGTAAATTATAGAAGATAAGTTTTGTTGGAGCATTTGTCTAGGATTGTCTAATCTTACACTTAAGGTCTGTAGGGTATTTGTTAGACTGAACTGCAGAAAAATGAGATAGATTTCAAAGCCAGCCATTGAAGTCAATCTAGTTAACCTAAGACAGTTTAGTTAATTTCTAAAAACCAGTATCCTAAGGGGTGCTAGTAATGAACTTGGAATAGGACTGTTCTGCATTTCTTTTAAATTATATGGTAACTCAAGTTAAAACATAACTAAAATCCTAGCAACAAATTCAGCTAGGCAGATTTCAGAAATAAGTCTAATAAGCTTAGTGAGGGAACCAAAATACAAAGCTAATACTTTATCTAGTTCTCTTAATGCATACATCTTCGAATTTTACCAAATTAGAATCCCTTAGAGCTCCTTTCTGTGAATACTCCAAAACAATCCAAAGTTATAACCTTTGCCTACTTGATGGTTGGCTCAAAAGATCAAATCCTAGTGGTCTCAATATACTTACACTAAAATTCTAGATATCCATGGAAATTAAAGTCGACCATCACTACGTGCAGAACCTCTGTGAGGTGCTGCAATGGGCCCAGTACAACTTTAAGCTAAAGTAAAAGTCCTAAGGAGACACACCTCATTACTCCACTCTCTAGATTATTTCTCTAGAAAAGCTGTACGTGGCTGCAAGGGAATACATCTGTATTTAAGCCATAGTAAACTGATGGCAAAGATTTTAACTTATATGCTACTGCTTAGACATCAGTATCTGAATCCAGACTGTGAATTAACACTGCACATAGGACCCTGGATCTTATTAAAAACAGAGGAAGAAAAAGCTTTAGTAACTACACTGTAGAAAAATGTGCTGAAGTTATTTTTTAACTTTGCTTTCTTTTCTTTCTTTTCACCTTTCCCTTTCCTAAAAGTAAAATTAAACAGTGAGTTTTACCTAAAGAAGCATATTTCTGTATTGTTGAAGAAATGATTCAGAAAACCACATCCAAAATTAACTGAAGTTGTAAAGCTGCTATACTCATCAAAATGAGCAATTTATTAGAGGCTGAACTTCCAAAGACATTAACCTGGACCACCAAAATGGAATATCTGACTACATTTATAACTGCTCGTTTAGAGACAACAAGTGTGAAAGCTGTAGCTCTGGAACAAACAAAATGGCTTTGTTATTTCAGATCAGTTGTCTCTTTTATGCCAGTCTATTCATGCAATTACCCAATGTGCATACACATAGTGAATCCTCATAAATGTTCAGGCGAGATGCATCTCAGTTGATTTGAGCAGTGACAAATAGATGGTGTAAGCCATCAGTTGCTAAATCACATGCTAAAGCTAGGTCAACTGTTTTAATTCCAGATATCTGTGCATCCCACTGTGTGAAATAAGGCTCTTCTAGTCAGACTGTATAACCAATTATATGGTATTTAGTTACTCATCATGTGTAAGGAAGAGTCTGCCCCATGTCTCTTACCTTCTCTGAACTTGCTTAAAGTCAGGTATCTTTGGCTTAGGGTGGCAATGTAATAGCTCAAGCTTAAAGACTTCATGAGTTTTTAATCACCTTAGTGTCAAAAGTAATTATGCAGTTTTAAGTTGTCACTCTTATCCTCGTTTCAAGACTTACTAATGAAGTCACCTTTTGCTATTTTTTGAGTCAAATTAGCACCACAGTTCTGTATGTCTATGTAACTTTCAGAAGGGCAAAATAATCCTTAAGTAAATAAATAAATAAATCAATAAATCTAGCTATTTAGCAGTCATTAGATACACATGCACAAAACATGTGTTCACAAGTGACAGTTTAAGTACTTCAGTATGGATTTATGTGGATAGCTTTAAAATACATGGATTTAAAGTCTTTAATATGCTGCTACTGCCTCAACAACATTACATGAGAAAGCATAAGTGCATTAGTATAAGTTTTTGAAACTTAAGAAATTTTGGAAGTAAAATCACCTAAAAAACAAGAAGCAAAATCTAAGAAGGGGACTGGGAATGTTTTAATCTGAACTGTGACAACACCATAGAGACCACTGACAGGAAACGTTTGCTCTTCATTTCTTGTAACTCAATCAAACATGAGTGGCTTAGTAAGAAGCCAGCAAAAAAAGCATTTCCTGGTACTTCTCCTTGCCTAAATACACAAAGGCTCTGCTACAGATAATGGAGGTTTCAGAGTTTGCCTTAGAAGTGGTCACAATAATTCCAGAGGGGAAATGGTTTGACAAATCTCAGCTGTGGCTGTTGCTACGCTGATGTGCAGCTCCTGAATAAATTTCACTGCAGTCATTTGGCTGTATACTGCAGACGATTCATCACATGGGCAAAAAGGCTGCAGTTTCACTGCCTTTCCACCTCAAGCACCCTGGAGATCCTGAAGGACAGCTCCAGCTGCAGAAGAGAAACCAGCCTGCACAGCCCATAGGGAGGAAATGCTGAATCAACATCCTCAGCTGCCCTCGTTGTGTCACTGTTCCACCAAGATCTCACTTCTCTCATCTTATTTTACAGCTGCCTTTCCCCTCCAGGCGACTTTTTTGTTACCAGGATCTCGGCCGACTTTATTGTCAGCTGACAGAAATGCCTGATCCAGATCTCTGGATAAGCAAATGTGTGAGGGGCATGTACAATAATGAATGATTATGGGAAAACTAGTGAAGTATTGCTAACAGTGGATGTTTCCCACAGTGTTAGAAAGGGACAGAGACTAGAACATAGAACACTGACCAAAGGGAAAGTCTTGGCTATCCTGTGGTGCTACCTTTTCTATGAAACAGTAATAACATTAAAAGTGGTCTAATTCACACATTTAAAACCAAAAAACAGAGAGCAGCTGTAAAGGAAAGCATCACCAATACAGTTGGTATTGAGGTACAAACAGTTATTCCAAATACTGTGTTTCAAAATGTAAAATCATCGTCCCTGGGAGCATGATGGCAGCTGTGGGCTGCAGGAACATGGGTATCAGTTTTATACCCGTGTAACAGGCAAAATCTAGCAGTCAACTTCTGTTCCTCCATGTCCTCATTTGTTAATCAGGAATACGGACAGTGCTTGTAAAGAACTCTTTTCTTATGGAGAGGGCTGATTGCTTTAGGGGCTGGTTACTGGGTATGACTGCCCTCTCTACAGAAATTAACTGTGCTCTTTTGGGTTTTGCATTTCATGCTGAGCACAACCTACAGGTTCATTTCAATAAGATACAAAGCAAATCTTTGAGAGCAGCATCTCCAATAGCTATAGGTAAAGGATCAATATGTATGTCCTACAATGTTTTGTGAGCTAACAAACATTTAAGATTTTAAATTTTTTTTGTGCTGTTTATGTCTCTAATAAGTCTGAACCTAGATTAGGGTTTACAAGATTATATGAGAATTCATGTCATCAAAGCACACATAACACTTGCACATCCCATAAGATGTACAAGTGCTTTTTACATTCCGTAGGATGTGGACTAATTCCTCAACATTGTAAGAGGGAAACAAATGAAAATATGATGGTTTAATTTCTTTATTCACCCACCAACTGGATTATGTTACATGTTCTCAGTTTTACAATGTGAAACTAGACATCATGTCCAAGACAAAGTACTACTAAAAGAAAGTATCTTAATTTTACCTATTTGACTCAACAGTATTTCAGGCTCACTGTCCTCCTAACTGACACTGAATACCATTTGCCTCTATATTAATCCTTCAGATAACCATTTTCAGCTTTTCCATCGCTGCCTCTTAGGTCCTTCTTCTCAAATGAAACATGGAAATGCCATCTAAGGCTTTGTCTTATACCTGGTGCAGGGGTAAGAAATGGTAGGGAGAAAGTATTTTATGAAGAAATAGCAAAGAAATTTTACAGGAGAACCTGCAGATAAGAAACCAGCACTGTACTGCAAATGTGTCTGATGGAGCTCTGGAAAGAAAAGCAAGTCAGATTTCCAAATTTCATCTACAACCATAAAACAGAGAGTTTTCTTCAGATTAGGAGAAGAAAAAACAGGACTACATTAGCTTCTGTCTTACTCTGGTTACACCTGCTTTTAACTATTTTTCTACAATGTTTTGCTTGGCATTAAGATGAAAGAGATCTAATATTTGTGACTCTGAAATCATGAGCATCCCTATGTGCTGGGATTCTAGAGAGCAGCAGACATTGTCCAGACTCTGGACAATCTGCAGTAGGCACATTCCAGGTTGCTTTAAACTTTTTTAGAGCTAAGAGATGAAACTGAGGCAGAAAGATCTAAATGACATTGTTCTTCTTAAACAGTGGGTTACAACATTCAGACCTTAAATCAGACCTCCCCCATTTTGTGGGGCTCTCAGTGTCTGGATCATTAGAGAAATTGTGTCCTTTATGACATAACTGAGGATAGACAGAAAAGCTTTGTGCTCACCTTCCTTCATCAGTGCTATTTCACACTGCCTTTCACACTACTGATTTGTCTCTACAACTATGAACCAGATGCCTCCAGGGAAATCATTGCCAGTGTCTCTGTTGCTCTTCCCCACAAAATCTGGTCCTCCCAAAACAGCTTCCAATCAATATTTAAGCAAAACCTACAGCGCCAAGGATAATTCACCTTGTGATAAAAGAGAATAAGGCATTTGGTAAAGCAGATGTGCTGGAGTTAGGAAGGACTTACATGGATGTAATAGGAGACATTATTATTACATTAATAGGATGTAATAGCTAGAGGAAAGCAAGAAAGAGTTCATTGTGAAGTACAGAGGTGCTACTGAGGTACAGCTCTTAGCTGTGTTTCACCTCCATCCCATTTACAGCCTATGGCAAAAGCAATTCTTCACCTGTAAGCTGCTAGATGAGATTCATTGCAAAACATGAAGTTTCTCTGAGTCTTTTGCTGAGAAATGCTGTTTTGGACACCAGCCAAAATCAGAGTCTGCAAGGTCTTCCAATTAGCAAGAGAAGAGAAACTCACAGTAACTCTATCAATCTTTTATGTAATTCCATTCCACTACAATAAAAATTAAAGTCTGGTATCTCTAAGTCTGCAGTCTTTAACTGCAGAAGTCAGAAGAACAAGACCATGCCATTAGGCCTAGCTGTAAGCATCCTTTTAGCCATCAGTTACTCCCCAAATGCACAGCCTGTCTCTATCATAAAATCACAGAATCACAGAATATGCTGACTTGGAAGGCACCAACAAGGATCATCAAGTCCAACTCCTGCCTCAGCACAGGACAGCTCCAAGAGTCACACCGTGTGCCTGAGAGCACTGTCCAAATGTGTCTTGAGCTCTCTCAGGCTGGTGCTGCCACTACTGCCCTGAGGAGCTGTTCCAGTGCCCGACCACCCTCGGGGTGAAGAGCCTTTTCCAAACTAAACCTTCCCTAACACAACTTCATCATGTTCCCTCAGGTCCTGTCACTGGTCACCAGACAGATGAGATCACTGCCTGGCCCTCTGCTTCCTCTGGAGAGGAAACAGTAGACAGCGATAAGAGGTCTTTTCTTACGATTTTTCCTAAAGAACCTGTGCTTCTTTCATTGTATCTTAGACTTTCCTGGTGCATTTCTTTCTCCCATCTCATTGGCAGGCACATCACACAATGCCCATGGAAACCCAGCCCATCAGGAACACTTGTGTTTCAGGGACTGGCACACCTCTGTATCTGACAGGGATGTTCCCACTGTTTCAGCTATTTGCTTTTAATAAGTGCAGTCATAACTATCTGCACTTAGCAACAAGAGGGCTATTACATCCCACTACTTTCAATATTGCCCAGCCCAAACAGCCCTTCTTCAGTGTAAAAGGTACACCAAATGGAAGGACTGGGGAGAATTTTTAGCAAAAACTACACCCTTGCATTGAGTGAAGCCACCCAAGACAGAGGGGATTTGAAACTAAGAGCTGAACTTGCACAGTGAAGCTGGACCCTCATAATGAAATACAGTGGGTATGAATTCTATTATGACAAATAAAACCATGTTCTGAGACTTAGTATAGACATTTGCGGATTATTTAATAGCCAGTTCCTGTGGCTATGTTCTAGGTTAGCATGTTTTTGGTTTTAACATCCCAAAATAGATCTGTTTCCAGGTAGTGCACACACTGTTGGATCTACAAAAATCTGGTTGCTCCAGGAGGGAACAACCTAGCTCCCTAGGATACAATTTTAATACAATTAAATTAGTCATAAAAAGAAAACTTTTAGTTAAAGTAAAACAGAAATCACTATATGCTCAGTAATGTTAATCCATCTGGAAGTAATACATAAACTGGAAAACTCCCATTGCTATGAATCTACTTGTTTCTAGTTTTGCAATCACTCTGCAAGCATATAAAAACTTCAGTGAACAATGCACGCATGATTCTTTTCACGATATTCATCTGAGATTTGTACAACTGCAGTCTGTTTCAAGCTAAATTGTCAGTAAACATGGATCTTCCATGTGGGAGTAATCCACTCAGGATTTTATGAATGTAAGTTACTTTTTATTATATGGTCTTTATTTACTATACGGTCTTCATATTTTTATATATATGGTCTTTTACATTAACCTTTTGTGCTTGTAATGTTGACTAAGAGAGTCAAAGGAATAAATGTATTTGAATCTTGTAGAGTCATCTTTCCATTTGTAAAACGGTGTGTGGACAGAATGAGGAGAAGAACTCCCGAAGTCTGTCTGTCTCCTGTAGTAGCTTTGCTGGCAGTTTTACAGTAGACATCTTTGTGTATGTAGATTTTTAATATGCTTCATAAATCGTATGCAGTTAGTGTGCTGTGTGTTGTGGATATCAGTGGTGATACCTGAAGAGTGCTTGTTTTATTAATTTTTTTTTCTTTTGGTTCAAAAGCATGCTTATTGAAAGGGACAGAATCATCAGATCTGTCACTGTTCAATTCCTGCTAACAGTGTTCTGTTTGCAAACTTTCCTATTTACAGTCACAGAAATCTTCTCTCAAACAAATCACAATTTTCAATAGTTTTCAATATTCCAGTTAAATCTGAATTATCAAAACCTCTGCATTCTGGTTCACAGAGATTACATGACAAAAAATTAAGAAGATGAGGTAAAATCATAATCTTAATAAAAAAATAACAAGTACAGGGGACACTGGAATATGCCCTACAGATCAAAACAACAAAAAAAAATCCTGGCTCAAAGTCTGATTTCACACCACTTGGAATTAATTTCATGGCATTAGCATAAAACTAAATTAATTGAGAGCAGGATCTGATTGTGCATGCAGGAAGAGGTGGTATTTATTCCACAGCATGATGAAAGAAGGTGTCCATCTCATAGTTTGTTAGATATAAAGCAAAACCACAGTGAAAATAAAAGACACATTTTGCAATGCAAACTATGGTTTTATTATGGTTATAATAAAGTTTATCTGTAGGATATGCTCCCATTTCAAACCTTTTCCCAGACCTTTCCAGACAAGGGCTTTTGAAGTCTGTCACCCTGCAGATTGTTGGGATTTTGTCAGCTCAGCCTGGAGCCTCTCCCAGCAAACAGCCAGATGCAAAAATGTGAAGACTTTGGTGTAGTTTAAAGTCACAAGTGTCTGATACACAACACTGAGAGCTGGGAAAACAGAGGGTTCAAGGTCGACTTACTTATCCTGACAAGCCAGACCAAACTGCATTGATGAACTCTGGAGTGTTCAACTGCTCCAACAAGACCAATTGCCTAAATATTTCTGTAAAAAGCATTTAAGTCACTTCATATTCTACCTATGCTAGTCAGCTCTCGCAGCAACGGCTGTTTAAAAAAACAATACACGACTAAAATTGCTCTCGTAAGGCTATAGCAAACTGAGTTGTGCTAGTGCTTCTCTCAGATAAAGGAATGCCTGGCCACTCCCAAACGCAGCATCCAGAGCAGCTTCACACAGCACCAAGCAGTCACGCTGTGGCTCAGCCACGTGCCACGCCACTCACTGCTTTCACTCCTGGCCTCCACCGCAGCCAGAGTCACAGGCAAGTAAGGACAACCTTATAAACTACTCTCTGAGCTCATTAAAGGATGGCAAAGCAGGAACTATAACAGGATTCCAACCTTTTCGTGTCTCATTTCTAGCTGAAGGCTTGTTCAGGTTGGGTATAAACAAGAGCTGCTCCTGTCTGCTGGATTAGTAATGCCATCTGTGAAAAATGGACTGGAGAATAGACCTGAGGGATTTTGTTGTATTAACAGAATCTATCACAGCATTTCCAATCCCTATCAAGCTTTTGGGCACAGCTAGAGAACAGTAAAATACAGATTTGCATAGGGGATGGTCTGGTCATTTCACCAAAGACTTTGGACCTAAAAGCCAATATAGAATCAAAGTTTTGGTACACCCTTTAGAAAAACTGCTCTCCAGATTCTTATTAGTTCTGTGGAGAAGCTACATATATTAATTCCACTGATGGAAATAAATTGGCTAACACAACTATACCAGCTTAATTTGCAATCCTATATAATACAGAAGAAGACATTCTTTGGCTTAGGCCACATAAAATGACATGGTATCTTGGATGAAAACAAGTCAAGAGATGGAGAACTAAAACAGACAAAAGTGTTTCCAAGACACAGAAGGCACAAAATCTTGTGTGCCTGAAGAAAATGCTCTACTCACAGAATCAGTGGTGTTTTTCTCTTACCTATCTTCTTATTAAATAAAAGCTCAAATGACTGCCTATATTTTTTTGTTTGTAAAGTGTTTCTTTTCTACCTGAGAAGCAATCATAGACCCAGGGGCAGGCTAAATTCTAACTACTGATTTTTTGGGGGAAGGAACTGATTTATGTTATTTATCTCTCAGAAACACAGGACAGAAATCTTCCAGAGAAATGGAGATGTGTTGGCTAGATCTTCCCAACCATGACTTCCCAAGGAAGACTGATTCTGAGATCTATGATTGCATCTTTTTCTATGAAAACCATAGTGATCATGAAATATTTGTGGCACAAGTTAATCATAATTATGCCTTCTGGGACCAGCAAAAAATACCCAATAAAGGGGCCAGTGTATGCCTCTGACAAGGGTACTGTGAAAACCTAATAAGAAAGACACCGCATATCTGGTAGCTAAAGACAATTAAGTATATCAGAACACCAACAGAACTAGAAGTAGAAATGCTCCAAACAAACAAAACCTGATCACTTTTATCATACGTTCTGCAAAAAAGAAGTCATGTTACACACAGAGTTGTAAAACTTTGACGTGGCAGTGTGGATTATACTTACATAAAGTGTATTTAGAAAGAGCAGCTTTTTCCACTGGCACCACAGTAGTATGAATTTCCTATAATCATAACCTACTTGCTATTTAATTGAAATAGAGAGATTTAAAGCCTTTGCAGCAAGTCTTTTATTATCGATTTTCATGTAATTCTTCCAACAGATAATTGGAGCACTATTTTGTCTAATTACTTCAGGCATTTTGTCTCTCAGAATGTGTAGCCCTCTACAGAAAGGAGAATAGGAATAATTTCTGCACTTTTGTTTTTGTCATGTAGGACCTCACAGTTTATTGTGGTGCCTGCATGCCTGACTTTTGTAGAAAAAAAAAATTAGATTTTCTTAATTTATTTTTCCCTTCTTTCATTAGCTGAAGAGAGCTGCTCTGTGATCTAAATTTTATCAACTGTTTTCTCCTAAAAAAAGTATTTAATCTTCCAGGTCATATATGTCCTCAAATTTGCCTTTATCACTTACTCAAAGTCATGCCTAGTGTCTTATACCTACAAATTCTTCTGATTTCAGAAACTATGAAAGTGAGTCTCAGTTTGCTATTAACTTCAAGGTCAAGGGAACTTGGTCTATTATAAAAAATATCAACATCATAAAACAAAACAAAAAGCAAGGCTAGAATACACAGATGGCCACACAGCAGTTTAGGGGACAACAGCAGTGTAACTTTATCCCTGGGAAAACCATGGCAAACTAAGGGAGACGTACTGTAGAGTAGATTTGTGTCTGCATGTGAAGAGCTGGATTTCAGGATTCAAATGCCATTGAACAGACTTTATAGCCTGATATTCCTACTCTACGTGATGACTCCTCTTCCTCATCGGTGTCACTGAAACACCCAGTTTTGGTGATAACATCTACCACACAAATTCTTTTTTGGTTAGCATGAATGCAAAAATCCTTAGCAAGGGACTGAGTGGAGTGGAATAAGGTAGTTTTATAGGCCAACTGGCTCCCCTTGGGAATTTCTTGCACTTTCTGTCTTCTGCAGTATTTTTGTAACCACAGAATGGCTGTCTTGCAGAACCTAAAAGATCAGGCAAGTCACCAAGGGGCTCATACGAGTAAGAGTTTTTGGGACTGAGCTCATAATTTCTAATAGCAAATACATTAGGATTTTATAAGCTCAAAAAGACTTGTGAGACTAATAATCCATAAAGCCTATTAAGCTATTAAGGTAACCAAATAAAGCATCTGCATTTTGATCTGTCTCCAATCTAAATGCTCAGCATGAAGCCTCCTTAGCGATATAAAGAAGACTGAAGAAATCATTCTCTGTAAGACAATTTTTCATATTTCAGCTTCTGTTAGAAAAGAATATAAACCCCAGAAATTTCTTCCCTGTTATAGCAGTGTCATACTTTAAATATATGAAAATGCCTTCTCTGTTAAAATGATGTTTCATTTATTAAGCCAGAGGATAAAATACACTGCTTCCTTTAGCTTATTTATATATTTACTTGTTTGCACTATTTCACCTGCTGCAAAATGCGTCAGACACACTGCTCCCATGGTCAGCTCTGCTCCACTTACTTCTTGTGACTACTGCTCCACACTCTTTTCTGGATGTTCTCCACAAGCATTTGCTTCCTTTTTATTCTTCTCACTTTCATTCAGAAGTTGCTTAAAGACATATTTCGGTGCTCATCATAACTGGCAAGTTCAACAAAACTAAATTAAAATGAACTTTTTAGCTAATGTTCTTTGGAGATGTCCCAATGTTCCATTTTGCATTCTAGCTATTTTGTTTTAACTTAGTGAAGTGCTAATGTCCTCAGCCTTTGTCTTCTTTTGGTACATCAAGTACGGCCAGTCACAGAGGTATGGCTAGCTTAGAATACGTTTCTTATCATTTTTTATTGAGTGTCATGTACTAACATCACAAGCAATAATCCTAGCTTTTCTGCCATAAGCAAATAGGTGGATATTTGCTACCTTCAATGGCAGTCAATTAATTTATGTTGAAAATCTAACTTTCATGCCTCTGAACGAAAATGGTTTACAGTACTGGTTTTATAAATATGAAATTGGATTCTCAGACTTGAGATTTCATACACATATCTCAAAATAATCGTAATCAAATGACAGGAAAAATGGTAATGTATTCATCACTGTAATGCCGCTCATTAATTTCTCCAGCATTCATGGCAGACGTAAGTTTGGTCTTTCTCATCTGTAAAACTTTATTATTCCAGAGTCACAGAAAAGCTATTCTTTTGTCCTTTTAGTAAATATGGTTAAAATTAAGCCATTCAGTAAAATTATGTACTGTTTCTCACTTAATTGTGAAGTGCCCATTTTGGCAAACTATTTCTTTACATTTTCTTTAATTTTAACTGCCTTTCCTTTCCCAGCTCTGGGAAAGTTTAACTTTCAAGACCATGTGCAATTATAATCTAAAAATAACAATTAGAAATGCTTTACAGATAAGTCAACCAAACAATACTATACTGATTATGACTGGAAATAAAAAGATGAGTCTGTTTCCATGGTAAAATGTAACTACCATATTAGACATGGGTACTGCAGCAGTAAACAAAACCTGCACTCAAGTCATCTTTTGCCTGACTCCAACAACAGGCCAGGGCTGATCTTCTCAAGTAACACTGATTTTACTATTTTTCCTCTTTACTTTTTTCATGCCAGCTGATGTTGCAACAACACACTATGTCAAATGACAGTATGTGTCAGAAAGTTTTAGAGGACAAAGACTAGTGGTTCAGACCATTTGTTAGGAGGATGAACTTAGCAGACACAAAAATAATTCCTTTACCACATTTATAATTTTTATTGTCACTAAATAGTGCTCACCATCTGCACAGATGAGTAGTACTCAGAAAAACTGAGCATAGTGTGTTCAGATTTCTTGAGGATATATTATAAGCACTTGTTAAGTGTACTATTAAATGGTTTTCATATTTTTCAGATATAGATACTCCAGGTTTGGTCTCAACCACACAAAATTAATAAAAGTATTTTTACAGTGCAAGGTAAAATAAAGTACCCATATCCCAACACCAAGACTTTGATTTGTTCAGTCAGAGAGCTTTCAGGAGAAGAGACTGTAACATTGAAATTTCAGTAATTTTGTTTATTTTAAGCCTTATGTAAGTAATGTAATGATTGCGTTTATTTAACAAAGCATTTTTGAAAGAGCAGACTGAAAATCACTAAGCCTGCTCCTGAAGTTAAACTTCTACTGACTTTAACACCTTTACTTCTCTCTGTCTACCAAAGAAAATCCCTTTATTTCTCTCTGAAAGACAGCTACAGTTCACTGTAAAACAACACAGTAATTTGAGACAGAGAGAGGATAAAAAAACCTCTTGAGAAAACCAGGGCTACTTGGTCTGTATTTATTGAAGAGTGTAACAGTTTTCTTCATTTTTATTTACATTTTCACACACTGCTGTAGTATGTTGTCACATGGCTGCTGTGTTTCACCTGAATTTTGCCCATCTGTCAAGTGGCTTGTGAGGTACTCTACATCTATTTTACAATGTTCCTTATACTGAATCCTTTTTTGGATGACACGAATTGCTCCTTCCAATATTTTATTATTAAAAGACTTTTATATAAATCCCAGGAAGACTAAGCCAAATCTCAGTGGAAGCCCAAGTCCACACTGTGATTAATGAGGCTTCTTTCTTTGCTGTGTACTGCTTTTCATAGCATCCCTGGTACAGCTACACACAACCAAAGGCAGGAGTCACATAATTCTCCTTGTTGTGTCCCCTACATCTAAATACAATGAATGTCTGTGTAGATCGCCAGATTAGACTGACACACCAGAAATTTGGCTAAGGCTCTTTTACTGCAGTTGACTATAAACCACTGAAGTGAGAACGGGGGTAGTCCTCTATGGACTTGCTGATCTGCTGTTTCTCCCACACAGATGACGAGCACTGAAGGGGAAGAGCAGGATTAGTGAAGAAAACTGCAAACTGCTTCTACAGCCCTCTAAAGGAACCACAGAAACAATGATGAAATCGCACTTGCATCTGCATGTGGATTTTGCTGTGCCGGACAAGTTAGATAAATTCTAAGTAATTTTGCATAAATATCTTTCCTTCAAATGGAATAAAATTAGTAGTGGACTTAAGTCGCATTTAAATATAAGATCCTTAGGCTATCCAAATCACTCTTACCAGAGGTGCTTTACAGTCAGCTTAGATCAGCTGCGCTGTCCTTTATGCAAATGGAAAGGATAATCAGGATCTGGCATTTGACCAGACAAGTTTGTGACATCTCTTTCTTCCCTGAGATTTGCTGGGAAAGAGTTGGGGCATAACTTTGCCTGGCAGATGGGAGGGAACAAGACCTTGCTTTCATTTTGTCTATTAGAACAAGAATGTATTTATACCTACACATCTCCTGAGTGTACTAGCAAGGTCTGTGAGTACTGCAGCACCTTTCTCTTAAAAGCCTCAAAACTCATTCACATACTTTTTAAAGACAAAAGTTACTCCCACACCATGTGAGAATATCCATTCCTTATAGCCTTATGCGTGGTGTTGCATTTTAGTTAAATGGTATGCTCTGTCTCACCCCTTGAAAACGCACGGTTTATTCCAAGCTGTGGTCCTGCCCTGAACCATCATGTATCTGTAATCCCATTGGCCCAAATCTTATTCCGCGCCCACTTTGAATCTCCCTGTTAAGCTGTGCTAGTGAGACCAGACTCCCTCTTGGCCCTTCTCTCCCCTAGGCTCTCCCTCTCTCCCCCTCCCTCCCCCTTCCCCCCTTTTCCCTCAGTAATTGTGTTGTTCCTGGGGATGGGACCCCCAATAAACGCTCATCAATCAGCACCCTCAGAAGCTGTGTGGAGTCTCCTTGCCTGCCTGCTGCCACCAGCCACCTCACAACCTAGGGGGCCCACTATGTAGATACATAAGTGTCTACATTTCTGGTCTGCTGGGAGATAAGGGAGCCTAATGCTAGCTCCATAATAAGAAATGTCTCTTCCCCTCAATATACCCACATTTTTATTTAAACAATGTTAATTCACAACTTTACTTAGATGCCAGACAACTGTGCACAGAGGAACCCCATTCACCTCAGTAGAGCAGCCTCAGATTTCCCATGATGGTTACAGAACTCGGCTCAGTACACTGTATCTTGCCAACATTTTCTTCAAAAAGGGGGTACTCTGCTGCCAGTCTATACATTTTGGTCAGAGCTGTTTACAAGGGAAGGCAGAGTCACAGATTTGTCAGCTGGGGGAGTGGTCAGACAAAGCCCTAAAGTGGCTGCAAGGAGCGCACTTCCTACCAGTGCTTTGTAGGTTTGTATTTTAGCACTTCCTTCATTCTGGGCAGGTAAATGGTCTCAATTATGCACAATAAGGAAGAGCTAGAAAGAAAAGCGAAACCTAACGAAGAACGTGTCTACTTCTTGATCTTTAGATCTTATTTTCCTGTTTCTAGGCAGAAAATGGAATTACATTCCTTATGCTGCAGCTAAATTCTTGGTTTAAATTGAACAGATCCACACAGCACCAGTTAGTGCTGCTGAATCTTGTATGTCCTATCATTTCTCAACCTTTATAAGCAAAAGCAGGGTCAGAATTTCTACAATTCTGAGGGCTGAAAATGTCATATAAGATACTG
Source organism: Pyrgilauda ruficollis (assembly GCF_017590135.1). Taxonomy (NCBI): domain Eukaryota; kingdom Metazoa; phylum Chordata; class Aves; order Passeriformes; family Passeridae; genus Pyrgilauda; species Pyrgilauda ruficollis. Next base: position 761,609 of record NW_024528933.1, on the reverse strand, counting down.
AAAGCTTTCATTTTACAGTTTGAAAGTATCTAAGCAGGCGCTTATATAGAATTTGTATATGGATTTATTTAGTTCATTAAAATGTGAAATGAAAACCACTATTGATTCAATGATGAGCATTACTATATGAGGCAATATGGTTATATTCCTCTTAGGCAGGAGCTTATCTAAGGTCTTCTTCATTTGCCAATATATGGAAGGTTTAAAAATATTCTCTAGCCACTTTTTCTTCTCTTGCAAGGACAGTGGTGACCTAAAGTAGGAGCATCCTGGCTTTTTTGAGAATTTTATTGTTTATTAAGACAGGTAAGACTTGGATGACCTTGGCAGTCCTAGCAGAGGTGGAGAAGAGAACAGAGGTATTTACAAGTGCTTCTTGTGATATATCTAACAAAATACAGTAAAACATTGAGGTCATACAATGTTAGATGACTCCTAAAACCAAATCTGCCTTCTCCCTGTAACTGGCAAATTCTTTTTCCCATGCACAGGCTCTGTGGCCCTGAAGAATGCTTGCTCAAAATGCTGGAAACTGAGGGGCCTACTTTGAAACTGAAAATCTTATTAAGTGTATCTCTTTGATCCCACTAAAATGTTTGTTTAAAACCCTTTGTGAAGCAGGTCCTCAGTGAATATGCAGCTTTTTTGTTAGCCACAGAAAATATTACAAGAACAAGAGCAATCACCAAGAGATAAAATTGTCTCCTCTGGAATGATTTTTCTTCTGGAGAGTGTTGCACCATTGCTGCAGATTTAGAACAAACTACAGAGTTTTATATTTCTATAAACCAGCACTACTTACTGACACCACAGGGCTACCCCCTCTGATGTACTGTATTGCTGTTTCTGCAGATTTAAGATAATAATAATATGGGCTTTTTGCAAAGAGTTTGGCCAATCACACACAAAAAATGCAGAGAATGAACTAAGTATTGGATTAATCATCCAGCATCTTCACTACTCCCTTGTTGATAGATATTTCTAATTCCATCTGCTTCTAGCTAAATCTCATGCAACTTGGGCAGTGTTTTTTGGTCAGTGATGAAAACAAACATTTGAAGAGCTACCATTTCTGTGTGATGCCTAGAATGGTTTTTTATTGTTGCAATGTATGTAAAAATAAGAAGAGATTCAATGCATCTTAGAAATATTTTCAGAAATATTTATATTTCACTGTATGAAATTTGCAAAACAAACATTCCTTTCAATACTGTAACATAAGTCAGACCAGCAGCAAGCGTGTACCAACATGTTAACCTGTTATAAGCAAGGACGGAATCAATGTAAGCAGAATCATCACTAGAATGCTGAAATAAATATGTGTAACATTCTTTTCACATTTTCCAGAAGTTTATATCTCTACTTTTCAATTACTAAAATGTATGTGCATGGCCATAGCTTTTTCTTGCTCTGCACAAATTACTATATTCACAGGTGTATGCATAGTGCATCTTCCAATTGTTTGAGTGCTTTTCTGGCTTTACTTACGGATTTAAGGCTAAGAAAACTCAAAACTGGGAGGTTCTTTATTTTTGTTTTGGTTTGCTTTGTTTAAGTGGATAAATAAATAAATAAAGATCCATTCTCCCAAAACAACATTACAGCTTTTTTTCTGCTAAAACTGTCTTTTATAATTTTCTGGTTTGTTGGACTTCATGAAGAATACTGAAGCTTAAGTAATGCACTTGGTAGTATCAGTTGTTTGATGAGTTCTTTGTACCAATGATGTGCTGGTGTCATGGTTTGACCCGGAAGTAAGGGTTTGGGAAGTTATGGTCAAACCAATCAGTGGCCAAATTTCAGATTGGCACCTGGTGTGGCCACTGGGGACTCGGATACGCCTAGAGCCTGCTTTGTTCTGTTCCCGGGTCACATCTCACAGTAACCATTTTTGGGAATACACCTCTCATGGGGGCACTGGCACTGTGCCAGTGTCAATCCATGACAGCTGGAAATCAGTCCATGTTGTTCCCTACATGTGTTATAATATGGCTCTTGCTGTGAGATAAGGCTGACAACACTGACTAAAGTCTGTCCTTGTTTGATTAAAGCAGTGCAGATGTTCCCCAAGGGACAGGAAAAGGTCAAAGAAAGAGACTGAATGTTGCCTTGAAATACTCAGTTATACTCAGATATTACTGTTTTTCACTTAAATTGTTTTGTGGCACTGAAAAAGGGAGTGTATGAGTTAAGAGATGAGTTAGACTTTTTTTTAATTATTTGTAAAGCTTTTGATAATTTCACAGAACCTACTTTACAACCTTATAAAAAGTACATGTTGGTTACAAAATACGCAGCAGCAACAACACCTGTGAGAAGACAATGGAAAATAACAGTCTGTTCATGCTGTCTGTCCTTAGACACTTACTGGGGCAGAAAGCTGCAAATCAAGATATATTGTCCCTGTCTCACTGCCTAAGCATTTTCATGCCCTTCAGTACTGATAAAGCCAAACCTGATTCAAATCAGATCTGTGAACTCAGTAGTCTTGGTTTTTATTACACATTGTTAAAAGTCACCAAAACTATAATGGAATTCTTTAGCATGTTTTCTAATGATGTTTTGGTGCACAGAAGAACTTCATTGGCTTCAGCAGCTTGCTGTTAAAATAAGGATTGCCATCTAATTTTGAAATTCACCTACAGTAAGTGAACAGTGAAAATGATTGAAATTAAATTGGTAAGTAAATAACTGATCGCATATTTTGGATAGGTCTCTACAATTATGTCCATATAGAGAAAGGGTTTTATAAAGACATTCCATTACCTCACTTAGCAGAACTGATTAAAACCTAGGGAATCACAGTCCATTAAGTAGCAACATAACCATTGCAAGGAACTTTCAGTAAGAAATTACAGAAAAGGAGAAAGGTCATATTCTGTCACAGGATGATGATGAGCCATGTACATTTTCACTGTGGAAAAACTAAATGCTAGGATGTACCAATAAAAGTGTTTCCAGCAAAGGCTGGCAGCCCTTCAAAAAGGCACTGACAAAGGCTCAACTGCAAGATGGTGAACAGCTCTAGTCTTGTGCCTAGAGGAAATACGGGTTCTGACTAGGGCATGTGCTGGGAAGGGCGCCAGTGAACAGGAGAAAAGAGAAGACTTCAAAGCTTTATTTCTCTATACAGGAAACATGGGAGAATGAGAACACAAAGGCATTTTCAAAATTCATCAGTGAAAAAAGGACAGAAGAAAAGGTTGTAAGCTGGTCGTAGAAACAATTAATCTTGAAAGAAGAAGGGGTTTGGCATATGGGAAAGGTCACGTTCTGAGCACCCACACTTGAATCTGCCTTTTTTTCCTGCGGCTTTGAGAAGTGTTTACAAAGGATAGCATAAAATTGCCTCTGATTGCACAGGACAAGTCCACACTGTGCTATATTGTCAGGTTCTGCAATGAATACTTGCAGCATATCCCGATGAAAAACCAGGAGTAGATTTGAATTTTACTAGGACTTATCAAAAGAGCAATTCATCTACTTGTGGATATGCAAGTAACAGACTTCTTGTTAACTTTAACAGCTAATATTCATAAAAGAATATTCAAAACATGTAAGTAGACACTCCCTCTCCAACCTCCAAAACACTACATTTTGAATGAAGCAGAATTTGTGGTTTTGATTTGGAGGCTATTGTTGTTGTTGATCTTTTTCTTGTTATTATTATTATTATTATTACAACATTTTATTTTAGTAAGGAAAATTTCTTTTTCTGAATTGTCTTCTAGTCAACACAATTCAATGGTGATTCATCACTTCAACAGTTTTTAGACTTCTGCATACTCCTGGTAGGATGGGATCTTGTCACTGTTCCCCACTTAAAAGTATGGTAATGGGGAAGAGAAGATTGAAAAACTGGGGTAAATTATTTCCCAGGAAGGAACTCTGGACAGAAAGGATATTTTAGAAAGCTTTGTAGTCATCTACAAAAATAAATCTCAGTGACAGAAAGTGAGTACATTTTTGCATCTCAGGGATGCTCATGTGTCACTTTGAGAAATCTGCCTAGTTTCATGATGGAAGAGCAATAAGGTTCATACAGTTGCTTTCTCTATGTACATTAAATTACAATTTTGAAACAAAAGCCTCTGCAGGTTTTTACTACAGTCAGAATTACTATGAGCAAACTAGAAATAGATGTGAAGTGACAATCAGCATTAATTCAAGATTATATGTAATTCCAAGTCTACCAAGGTGGGATATTTTGTGCTTAAGCCATGGAACACAGAGACTATTTCAAGGACTCAGCAGGGTATAACACACATATTGACTTTTAAATCCTTCCGTCACAGCAATTGTAAAAGGCCATCTTTACTGTGTTATACTAGCACTTAAAATTAAGGGCACTACATATGTACATATATGTTGCAACAGTAATAATTTCCTTGGAAATAATTTGGTTGACTAAATCAAGTGTATAAATGCAATACTATATTTAATTCATCACAATGTATGTCCACTAAAACATTTAGCTATATTGATAAAATACTAAAAAGTCACAACAAAAATTAAAAGACAAACATGACTTACTTAAACATTTGCATCTTGACAATATACTTTGAATTGTTGTGTTTAAATGAGAAGTCTACCTAGTACATTTTGTGAAATAAACCCACATGGCCAAACTAAAAATTATGACAAAAAGCCAAAAAAAATATTACTGGAATGATTCAATACAAACCCAGTTTATTTAATTTGGGTTTTATAAAGAAAATTAGTAGGAATGATACTTAAGGATGCAATTATTAATTTGAATACAAAGTGGCCATACTGATATGATATGCTTTCATAAGAAATAATGACTTTCAAATACAAAAAAGAAATAAAACATTGCACAACAGGAGTATTCAACTGCCTTGAATACTCTTATTTGAACATGAGACTATTAGGTAACCCTTCAGCTGGAAGTCTGATGTGTCAACCCCTTATTCCTGGTGTAATATACAGGCACTGGCACACTGCTGTCCATGGTATTAAAAAGACCTAGCAAAGCCAAAAAAACCCAACTCATAAACTCCCATTTAGTTCTAATGAGTCAGTTTTATCTAATTTTATGAAACATCAAAACCACTAATGCTAAAGCGTGCAAGCACCTAGTGCTTAATTGCTTAGATTTAAGTCCAAGTGATGCTGAGAAAATGTACCTTAAAAGAGTGCTAAAAGATGAAGATGTCACCATTTCTTCATTTTCTTTCCATTTAAAAATCCCACCACCACCCCCAACTTCAATTTCCTGTTTTAAACCAAGCATTCAGTGTACTGTTCTGAGTCATACCGCTGGGGTCTGGCAGGCATCAAACTGTGGAAACTAGATGACATTTAAAACTACAAAAGCTCAAGCTCCTAAAGGAGCTTGAGTGGCTGAAGACACCTCTAAGATATTGTCCCATTTTGCCTTGCACAGCAAGTACCTTAAACTTCTTCACAAACACTTCTGCAGTCTAATCCATGGATGCTAAGGATTTAAGAAATAAACAGATGAGGAAACTGACTCAGAAACCTTCCTATCTGTACCACTTCCTCCAGAAAAACCCTCATTCACTTTTCCCTAAAACTTCTGATAAGGCAGAATTTCAAAGCTTTAGAAATGGGATCAACGAAAGTTCAAGCAGATGCATCTTTGGGAAAAACTGCACATGTGATATGAAATTCCAGAAGAGAATATTTCTTTTTTCCAGCGGCCAAATGTCCTTCTGTCCCAAGCCACTTCTTCAGAGACCGTTCTCTTAGGTTTTATCTCTCAGGCAAAAAAAGTAAGGGTTAAGATTTATCACTAAAACATTAACTATGTCTAAAATTTTCCTCCCCCCATTCCCCGCTTTTTCTATTCTTTCCCTCTTCAGAAGGGAGCAAAAGTTCAATCCCTGCAGCTCAGAGATTACTTGCTGCGAGGCTTCACTGTGTAGCAGTGTCTATCCCTTTTTCCAATTGTTTTATCTGCCTGTTGTTTAAAGATGGTGTTACTGCAAAAAAGCTCTTTTGAAGATGGCATCTACTCGCTTTGTTATGGCATTCCTACAGACTTATTTCAATGTATAATTGATTTCTTTTTAATCCTTGACTGAAAATCAATTTAAGCAAGAATAGCAGCTAAATCTGTGTTTAAAATATACATATATAGTCCTGGGAAAAATGCATAGCCAATCTACTTCTTTCACTACTTCTGCCTTTATATTCTTTTGCCAGCAATACTATTGCAATATGATCATGTGGCATCGTAGTAAGTTTTTGGCTAAGACAGAGACATGGACTTCTAGAAAACAGTGACCTTTGCTTTAATATTTCAAAATTTCAAAAAGCATGTATAAAGCTATTACAGAGATGGGGCAGGGGGAGGGAGGAAGCTAGAATAGATTGTAGCAGTGAACAGTTTTGTCTCGGGAGCAAGGAGAAGGAAAGAATTAAATCAACACATCAGAAATTATGTCCTATGAATGTTTCTTTAGAAAAATAATGGTTTAGAATGCCTATTTTTCTTTTTCAAGGTCTGGTGAGAGAGCCTGATTTATATTTCATGATTTTTACAATGAGCTTCAGACACAAATTAGCCATTGTGCAACAGCTTTCTGATGATGCCTGCTCTGTGCCCTTCCCCTAGGACCTCCCATCAGATCATTTTGCTGACGCAGTATCACATATAGCAACCTCCTAATATTATTAAACCCCTAGAATGTTGCATCACTGGAACAAATAATTCATTACTGTTATTTTAAAAAAGGAGATACAAAATGTGCTAATGAAAACTGCTGCACATTATTGCACCTGAATGTAAGAATGCATGAAGTGAGATAAAATACAACCACTTCCAAGCACTATCTGACACTGCGCAGACACAACTTATTATTATTGGAAATAATTTCACTTCCTGTGGTTTTAACATCAATAGCATCAATAATTTATAAACTTGTAGATGTCATAAAAAAGAGGGAGAGGGACTTTTCACACAGGCAGAGAGCAGTAGGACATGGGGCAATGGTTTTAAACTAAAAACCAGAGAGATTTTGATAACATTTTGGGAAGAAATTATTTACTAACAGGGCAGTGAGACACTGGAACAGGTTGCCCAGAGGAACTGTGGATGCCCCGTCCTGGAGGTGTTCAAGGTCAAGTTGGATGGGGCCCTGAGCAGCGTGAGAGACTGTGAGTGAGTGAATGAGTGAGTGAGTGTGAGTGAGTGAGTGAGAGTGAGTGAGTGTGAGTGAGTGAGAGTGAGTGAGAATGAATGAGTGTGAGTGTGAGTGAATGAGTGAGTGAGTGTGAGTGAGTGAGAGTGAGTGTGAGTGAGTGAGAATGAGTGTGAGTGTGAGTGAGTGAATGAGTGTGAGTGAGAGTGAGTGAGAATGAATGAGTGTGAGTGAATGAGTGAGTGAGTGTGTGTGTGAGTGAATGAGTGTGCGTGAGAGTGAGTGTGAGTGAATGAATGAGTGAGAGTGAGTGAATGTGAGTGTGAGTGAATGAGTGAGAATGAATGAGTGTGAGTGTGAGTGTGAGTGAGTGAGTGTGTGAGTGAGAGTGAGTGAGAGTAAATGTGAGTGAATGAGTGAGTGTGAGTAAATGTGAGTGAATGAGTGAGTGTGAGTGACTGAGTGAGTGAGTGAATGAGTGAGTGTGAGTGTGAGTGAATGAGTGTGAGTGAGTGTGAGTGAGAGTGAGTGAGTGAGTGAGTGAGTGAGTGAGTGAGTGAGTGAGTCAGTGAGTCAGTGAGTGAGTAGCATCCCTGCCCATGTCAGTGGGGTTGGAATGCCGTGATCTTTAAGGTCCCTTTCAAACCAAACCATTCTGTGATATGGTTTTTCTGCAATGCCTGAAGCCTAAAAATCTGAGCAGAGAGGAGAGATCCTTTCATGTGGATACTCAAAAATCATTGCAGTTACTGGCAAAAATGGAATTTCACACTTCAAGAAGAATAAATGAACCAGTTCAACATCAGAGCTGGTAATGGGGAGCTCTGTAGGGAACTGTAGCTCAGTACCTCCACAGGTGCACTGTGGTGCCACAAAAAGCACTGGCACAAGGAGTTACATGCTGTTCAGCAATTATTTATGGTAACACATCAGAATGCACTAGTTGTATGAAACAGACATTGTAAAAAGCAATGGTTTAGTAATCCTGGCTCAGAAACCTGATGTGAAGTCTTTCCTGAAAAAGGAAAGACTTTTTTCTCTTTTCCTGAGAACAGGAGAGACACTGATAATTTTTGTGTGAATTAGAAATATGTGGATTATTGTGGGTCTGCTGTATTACCATTTTAAAGTAATCTTTTAAATTTTAATTATTTTTTAACTAATCCTGTTGTTAACAGATCCCAAAGAACACTTTATTAAAAAAATAATAAATTAATATTTTAAAAGTAAATATTTCCACAACAGCTAACTTTGAATCAGTTTTATATAATAATATTAAAATATTTTGTTGAATATGTAATTTATAAAAGCAGTCAAACTCTAACCAACTGTATTATTGCAGCCTGTTATCTAGTAAAATAGATTGTAATCTTACCAATAGAAGAATATTTTATGGCCAATGTTTCAATAGGAGCAGCCAGTTAATTACTTGCATAAATCTACTAAGGCAATTAATATAAATTGGAAAATCACATGAAGCACTGTGTCATATTATGGAAAAATTATTTTACCATGAAATAATTTTACTTAACATCTACAATATTCTCTATATAGGAACACAAACAATAACATTCAATAACAGAAAACTTTCATTTGTAAACTGAGTTCATGAATTACAAGTGAAAAGACCCAGGAAATAAAATAAACATCATAAAATCAGATACATTGTAACAATAAATGCAATATAAGCATAGCTTTTTTTTTTTCACATCTTACAAAGAGTTCTGCTTATACTTTGGACATACAGGAGTTACTCATAAAGATGCATACCATTAATTCTTTGCAGAATTTGGAAAATCCTCAGTTAAAAATATTGCCTCCAAGTGAGCCAAGAACTTCTGGAGTTAAACATGCCATCTCATTTTCTTGGAACAGGAGTATTAATTTAAACTATCTTGCAATTCACACTGTAGCAAAAACTGCCATTGTGAGCTATTTGAGGCCTGATTAAACTATTCTATTTTAAATGAATAAGGAAAAAAAGCTGTTTGGCTCTTCCTCTGCAGGGTTATCAGTTTCTGAAAGTAGTGTCACCTTCAATAACCTCTCTTTCCACATCTTCCCTTACTATCACGCAGAGCACGCAAACAAGTTGTATTGCAATAAACACTGAGCAAAAGCATACTTGAGATTACACAGTTTTGTGGACAGCTCCAAAAGTCTTCAGGCCCGTGAACATAGTTTAGAATTATCAAACAGTCTGGTTGTAAGGGACTTTTAAAAGGTCAAGTTGAACGCTCCTGCAACAAGCAGGAACATCTTCCACTATACCACATTGCTCAGAGCCCCATCCAGTCTGGCCTTGAATGTTTCCAGGGATGGGGCATCCACAATTTCTCTGGGCATCCTGTTCAAGGGTTTCACCACCCTCACTGTAAAAAAACCTTCTAATATCTAATCCAAATCTACCCTCTTTTAATTTAAAACCATTACCCCTTGTTCTATTACAACAGGCCCTGCTAAAAAGTCTCTCCTCATTCTTCTTGCAGGCTCCCTTCAGGTACTGGCAGGCTACAGCTAGGTCACCCCAAAGCCTTCTCATCTCCAGGATGAACAATCCCAGCTCTCTCAGCCTTTCCACAGGGAAGAGGTGCTCCAACCCTCTGAGCATCTGGGTGGTTTCCTCTGGACCCTCTCCAACAGGTCCATATCCTCCCTGTGCTGAGTACTCCAGAGCTGAATACAATACAATACTCCAGGTGGGGTCTTACAAGAGTGGAGGATCTTAGGAACAGAATCCTGGAACCAAATTCCTAACTGAGGCCTACTGGCTTCACATTCAGTGCATGGAGCAAGAGCATCAAAATGAAGTCCTGCTCAGTCCATGTTCATGAGCAGGGAACCTACTGGGACAGACAGTAGGACATGGGGAGCGTGGTAACACAGACAGAAGAAAGTTTTGTTACCTCACTCTTCCTGCCAGGTGGCGAGAAGATGCACTTTTCTGTTTCTGTGCCCCACCTTATGGCGGGATCCTGAATGTCAGCCCTGGCTCTGATAAAGCTCCCTTGCTGAAGAGTCACTTCTGTTACTGCTGCCCACATTTCAGAAGCACCCAGAAGCACTATGGTGCAGCAATCCACTTCAGAGTTTGCAGGCACCATGCAACCACCACTGCCACTGCTGCCAAGGTCCCCGGGAAAAACACCAGCAGTGCAGCCCCCCCAACCTTGTGTTCACCTCACTGGTTCTCTGCATTCTCTGCCTCTCCCTTGCCCACAAACAGAGCAATCCAGGTACATAAAAATGAAGGATTAAAAAATTATGAGGTGCAGACACTTCTACATAAACTCTTAATTCACTGTAATTCAGAAATTTGCTCTTGGCTAACATCACTCACCTATGAGTGACCAAATAAAATTGAAGTTTCCAGAAAAATCAGCTCATGAATATAAGGAATCATACTGCTGTTGTTGGCTTATCTGATGGTTAGAATCAGCACAATACTGAAATGAGATAACAGATACCCTAATGCAGCAATTTAGTAATTAAAATGTTCATTGTTTCTATTGAGAGACTCTGTAGCTTCTATTGGTTCTATTGAGAGACTCAAACAGCAGCTTGACTCTATGGAAGAATCACCCTTCCAAACTGACAGTGCTGCCAAATATAGATTTTAATTAAAAAACAAGTAACAGCTCCTGATAATGTCAACAATTCCATTCCAAGTTAAACCTACAGAATGCGGTGTTTGTTCAGGTACCAGGAACTGTGGCTGCAAGCTGCTCTACTGAGCTCCACTCAACAAAGTGGTGTATAATTCAGTTTACATAACAGCACTGATGAATGCTAAGCCTGTGTAAGGTGCAGAGCAGCACCTAAAGTAGGAAGAGATTAAAATTATACTAAATCAAGTATCTCTGCTTCCTGTTGGATGGCTGGAATAAATGATGTTTCTACAGAAAGACAAAGGCATGTTAAAAGACAGCTTTGCTTTGAATCACCAGGACACACTGACCTTTACAGAACTGGATATTCTGTGAAACATGATTTTCCCTCTCTTCCTGGTTTTGTTAACCAGCATAAGTTAACCTGATAGGTATGTGAATACCTGCTGGTTAATAAAGCAATTCAGCTTTGAATTTCTAGATGTCATGTATGATACTCACTTGAAGTAATTACTAGACTTTTTATGCTTTTAATATGACAGAGGGATCATTATCCTTGTTGGCTAGCTTCCTTAAAATTAATTACCTATTATTCATCAATGTTCCACAGATTTTTGCAAAGAATATGATGATGTAGGGTCTGAGGCCTCCTTTCCTGTACCGTGATGAGGACTCCTTAAGAACCTTTATTATAAAGTTGTCTTCACCTCTATATTCTCCTCATTCTATGCCTCAGCTATCATACACAAATCTTAATAACCTTCTACAAGAAACTAAAATTATTAAGTCTAGTAGGGGTCACAAATGGAAGGTGGTATTGCTTTGAATGTCTCTGTTTTCATATTGTGTTCTTTATACAGGGTAAAACACCACTCTCCACCTGTGAGGACAGAAAGATTATCTTCTACCCAGAGAACCACCAAATAACTATTTGTATTTGTAAGAACCTACTTCACAGATATTTTGCACATTTCCATGGAAGAAGAAATAAACATAGTAGTACTTAGCTCTTGTCCAAGAATTAATTTTCCCCAAACATTTTCAGTCAGGTATCATACAGTCTTAGCTCACCATTACCCTCATCCACTGCCTTTATCTTACAGTAGGACATAAAGATAAAATGCCAAAGCATCCTCAGATGCGTTTGGGCAGGCTTTTACAACGATACTCCCATTTACATCAAATTTGAGTGACTGCACACTGCCCATCAGCATGGGGCACCCTGCCACTGGCTGCACAAGCTACCAGGGAAGGACCTGGTCCTACAAACAGCAAGTAGGTCTTGTCACAAAGTGTCCTTGCTTCACAAAACTACAACAGTGCATGGGGGAACAGATACATTTCTGCCACCCTTGCTGAACAACAGCCCCATAGAGCCCTTTACTTGGTCCCACTGTAATTTATGCAGCATGCCTAGTTAGCTCTAATTCAGTGAGGCCTCCTACACAGCGAAATCTCCCTGCTAGAACAATATAAATTTTACCACATTTGAACAAGGCAACTGCTTTAAAATTGCCCCTTGATTACTGAATGCAAAGAACACTGCTAGGCCACAGCAAGCTGCTGCAGACAGCTGAAACCACTACAGTGCACTGAGTATTGGTGAGATAGACATAAACAAACCACAGTTTCCACTGCTCTCAGCATCATGTCCTAGTGCTTATAGTGTGCTGTCATATCTATGGAAATTTAAGCACGGTTGTATCTACAGAGGATTTCTTATAAATACTTCCGTATTTAGGACATAGGCATAAAGCTGTGAGTAGAAAAACCTGAAATAAGTAAACAGCTGTGTGTGTCTATTTCAGCCAAGGTCACAACAGCCAATGTTCCTGCCCATTCCTAAATTACTCATTACAACTGAAATTAACTCTTGTGCTTGACACCTGCCATTCATCTTGTTTAACTCGTCTGTAAACTAGTTCTATTTTCACTAAGACTGAGGAAATTTTTCAATCATCAGCATACAGAAGATAGAAAATAGCAATGCTACAACAATCTACCAGCTGATTTTTCTACTCCCTCTTCCACCTCTCGATAATTTACAATTTGCATTCAGCAGTCACTCATTGCTAGTCAATTATTTTAATCCTTTCTACTCCTCCTGATGTGGTGATGTGCTTTCTGCTAGGGAACAAAGGGGATGGTAAATCTTTGTGAATTCTTGAAATCCTTGTGGCTCTGTGATTTAGATAGAGAAGGTACTTACCACTTTCTTACAATAACTGAAATTCAGTCTGATTTAAGGGTTCATGGAAATGTGATCCTAATACCTGCCACACATTAGCCAGAAAACTGTGTCCTACCTGCCCATCATGGTTGCTAGCTAAAAGAATCCCAGACACAGGTCAATCCTGTATTAGCAACCTTGATCACTCTTCTGAGGACTGTTTCTGAAGCCATGTCTGAGGAGTCTTCCTGGGCAATAAGGCAGACCTTAAAAAGGTGGGGTGCAGCACCCCATTGCACCTCACCTCATGTCTCACATACCTGTTCGATTATCACATTTATGTGAAAGGATGTTCACATTTGGGGACTGTCAGACGTGGTCCAGTAACTGGAAGGAAATCAGCTGATACTGGAGCGATTCAGTGAATTGAAATTAGCCCTGAAATTCCTTGACATTTCATTCCTTGTAGAGAGTACATAATTATAGACAAACTTTGCTCGGGTCACTGAGATAGTTTAAATGTAGTAATATGACTCTGATGAACCTTTATAGTATCCTTGCACATCACAAAATAAAAAAAAACAATTTCTTGGTGCAACACAGGAATTTTTGTCATAGATAAGCATTGCAGATGCATTTACTTCTATCCATGGACTATAGAGAAAGTCAAGTCATAATATCCATCTACAAGAGTCTTATGCCAGATAATTCTCATCTTAGTGTACATGAAAGCAAGCACATGTGGCTTTCTATGTACTTTTATTGCCTTCCAAAATTAAATGCTGCTGTAACTGTGAGTAAATATAATGTATTATAAAAGTATATAAAGTATTTTGATAATACAGTATAAAGTATTTTAATCTGTGAGACTCAGAGGATAAATAAGCTGTGGAAGAAACAGTTGATAAAATAAAGGTGATAATAAACTCATTTTCATATCATAAGAAAAATATCAGCTTCTCAGGAACAAGCTCTGTTACAAGTAATTTCAACCAAAAAAAAAAAAAAAATGGGGGGACGTGTTGGGCAGACCTCTGAATTTTAATGCTGTTTAGAACTGCTTGGAAGTCCAAGTTTTCAATGAGATGTCATTTCTATGGAAAACAGACCCATTGAGTTAGTCCTAGTTGATACTTCAGATTGCTGACAGAGAAGGTGTTTGGTTTCCACTGTGACACTCATCATGACAAAGTAATCAAACGACTCATTTAGTTCTTTATGTTGTGCCTGAATAAAAGTTCATCAGAGATTGGTACATTTTTCTATAAGATTTGAGAGTAGGTAAAAAAATTGCTTACAGAACACAGTCACATCATTGTTTCATCTGTTTTCTCCTATGGCTGGCCAGGTACCAAGGTATGATTCTGCAAGCAAAATGTTAACTGTTGCCATTTCATACAAGTGTCTACAATTTAAAAAAGGCAAAATTTCACGATGCTGCCATTAGGCTGAATGGTTTAAAATATAACCACACACACAAAAAAAAAAAAAAAAAAAAAAAAAAAAAAAAAAAAAGTAGGTTTATTCTCAGTTAAACTTGTTTTGTCATAATTGCAAAGATATCTCATACCAGGCTCATGGAACAAGGGAAATCAGAGATATAAAAGGAATCTTATAATGGACACCACCTCTTCTAGAATTTGGCATTAGTGGTGCTTTAGGGCACCCTGTTTTTTGTCCAAAAAATCAATCTCTCAAGCTCAACTCAGTCTCTTTCAGCAACTCATCTCTGCACTACTCAAGGTTTCTTCAGCAAGAGGCTGTCCCAAGCAAGACAGCCAAAGCAACCTGCAGGAATAGGTTTGTGCTATATACAAAATAGCATATCTTAAGCATTTTCAAGAAACACCTTTTACGTATTGGCCCTGTAAGAAAAGTACTGCATTTCCTACTCATCCACATTTCATCTGCATCAGAAGGACAACCTGTTCAATTCTGGCTTGTGTCATGTTCTTGATGGACATCAGTTAATGAGTTCTTTTATCGCCTCTCCATAGACTCATTTTTTGATGCTTTTGCTACGATACTACAAATCGGCAGCAAGAAGTCCAGATCAACATTAAAGTATCTCTCCATATAATGCTCCCAGACCTCATGCTGTGCAGAGCAAGTTAGCCCTTTCCAAACAGTTATTTAAGCTGAAACACACTGGAATGAATTCATTCTGCAAAATCTAAAACATTGATCTGGGGAAAGAGCATTTATAACTTAATACACAATGTGCAAACACATGCTGCCCTGGCTAAAAGGTAGAGGCTTTGGACTTGGAGGTTACCACCAAGAATTCTGCTTGATACATACTTGGTTACTTTGATGCAGTGTATGTAACCAAGCCTAATCTCCTTTCTTCCTTTTAATTTCAAATACAAAACAAATGTGAGGGCATTCTGTATAAAATTAATGGTGGGATCAAAAAAAAACACAGAAAATTAATACCCAGCATGAAAATAGCTCCTTAAAATACTGACAGTTTTAGCCTCAGGAAAGAGGCTGAACTCTTGAATTTGCCCATAGGAAAGAAAAAATAATTGCCTGCTTCCATTCTAGATGTTCAGGGTAGTAGGCAGAACAGATCATGTCATAGGAAGAGAGGCTGAGCGAGCTGCGCCTGGTCTGTCTGGAGCAGAGGAGGTTCAGGGACAGCTTTCACTTGTGTGTAAGTACCTGACAGAAGGGTGTAAAGGGGCCAGACGCCCTCAGCAGCGCCCGGGGAAAGGACAGAAAGCAATGGCACGGACTGAAATACAAGAAATTTTTCTTAACCTTTGGAAGAAAATTATTTTGAACTATAAGGGTGGTCAAACAGAGGTGCAGATTTCCTAGGGCAGTGTGGATCCTCTCTCCTTTGAGGTTCCTAAGTCCAACCAGGTATGGCCGTGACATGACCCATAGTAGCTGAGCTGCCTGGGGTGGGCTGAGTCTGGACAATCTCCAGGGGTAGGTAAGCCTCAACCCAGGTGTGATTCTAAATGGAGAACCTCATTAGAGATACTTTAATGAAAGCTGTTTATTTCAATAAGCTTGCTTACAGTCTCTGTGCTCAGAAGGGCAATATATTCAATCAAACTTCGTCAATAACAAAAGAAAGCTAAAAACAGAACTTACATTCATCTTGTCTTTCAAGCTTACAAAATTTAACACAGGCATCTGACTTCCAGAATTTAAGGACTTGAAGCACAAAATACTTTTGCTGGTGTGTACCTTGCAGTACTATTTTTTACCACTGCCATTAAAAAAAAAAAAAAAAATCATAGTGTTTGTAAGTATAGTCTTGCCTGTTAAAAGTTCTTATTTATTTGCACATTTCTGTTCATATTTGCAATATTGGTAACCTACTGAAAATCACCCCTCATACATCTGGGCCTTTATGTGAACTTATTTGCTGTATGCAATATACCTGATGACTGATCTGTGATGGGACTTGGTACTTTCTGGCCCAAAGCGTGGATAACTAATTATCTGTATAGACAGGTGAATGTCATTTCCTATTACAAATGACTATAATTACAGAGCAGGAAATGTGATACCATATTTTATAGTAATAACAGTGTACATGCAATAGTTTCTTCTACTTCAGATCTCAACAATGTCTCCTTTACCTCTGCCCTGCTTCAGAAAAAAGAAGGTGGAGAAAATGGGAAATATATTTAGGAAAAAGTTTAAAGATGATCTTTTGTTTTCCAGCTGCTGCTGAGCAATTATCTGATGCATTATCAGATTTCATGTCTTGTCTCTAAGTAGGCCCAGCAGGGGTACAGAGATCTCCAGGCAATCCATCTGCAAAGCTAGGGAGTTGTATTTTTATTTTTTTGTGGCTCTTAGCAGCTGAGAAGTTGAAAAGGATCTTCAGTCCTATTAGCTCAGGATCAAGCAAGAGACTGAGAGCCAATGCTTGCAGCAGTGTGGAGAATCTGCTGCTCCCACAGGAGATTAAGCCCCATGACAAATGCCATGACAGATCAGCTCTAATCAGCAACAGCGACGCTGGCCTGTACAGGAGGTGTCATTTGGCTTGCTGAAGAAACAGTGTATTAAGAATAGTCTGAATTCCTCACCAAACTGAATGGGTAGCACAGTTCTCAGCTGAAGCAAGAAGACTCATATGCCTATCAGGATATGTAAAAATTGTATTTTTTCAATATCAGTACCACTAGAGAAACAAACACTCCAATTTTTTATACATGCTTAAACAGCATACCCTCATCTATCTCTAATGGGTTAATAAAATATCCTCTTGATACCTCTAAATTTCGAAGGAATTTGAATCAAAAAAATTAAATCTAAAGGCTTGTGTTCCTAAGTGGAATGCCTTATACTGAATCACATATTTTCACTGCACAATCTGAAAGAAGGTCACCAGATGGCACTATTACACATTGTCATCCTGACTTCAGTCTCTTAATACACAGAGAAAGTTTTTAATTGTGGAAGAACTGGTGTTATTATCACTGTAGCATTAAATCTATTTGGGGCAAGTGTGACGAGTAGCATCACTGTTTTAATCTCTGCAGCTGTAACAAGTTCTTCCAGAGGAACTGTCCTCTGAGAACTAGATGTTCTTGTGCAGGTTTAAATACAGACATAAAAAGAGGAAAGGTACGGACTGTTCTGTTATTTATGTATTTCTCTGCTCAAGGACTAGCATGTAATGGGAGCACATCACAGCAGGAACACACACACATTTGCCTATGCTGACTTTTCCTCTTTGGTAAGCAGAAACCCTCTGCTGTCATTGCAGGGAGATTAAAAGCCCTAGGCATACTTTTAATACTTACTTTTGTCTATTACACTAACAGACAGCCAGCATATCCAAGGTGCATCTTGGACCCAAATAAAATGTGTCTGCACACCTATCAGAAAAATACTGCACACTATGAAAGCTGGCATTTGAACCTCTCTTGATTGTCCTCAGCTCATCTTTTAACAACATGAGCAGAAATATTAACCTTAACACTCCTAATTGCCACAGCACATACAAATGTTCTGAACAACTCCTGATATGTGTATTTTACAACAGAAAACCATTGTTCATTTCTACGGCTACTAACCTGTGATCCCCTGATATGTGTGTCATGATTAGTTCTACGGCTTGTTAGAAGCATAATTTAGAATAGCAATTTAGACTTGCTAATGCTTCAAGGTTGTAGCTGTTTTTTAGTTTCATTCAGATACAGCTTTGTTGAAAGTTTATACAAGCTGCCTAACAGTTCTTTCCTGACTCACAGGATAACGAATTAGACTCAGTAAAGTATTACTTTGCTTTCACATATCCCATTCATAACAAATTTTTTTGTTAACTATATTTTGTACTTAACAAAGTCATAACTGGTGAAACAGGAAAAAAAACAGGCCATGAACTTTGGGTGGAAATGGTCAACTCCTACAAGAAGTCCTGACCCACACAAGGTTGACTGAATTTTTTCTGAAAGAATGCAGTCACCTTTTCATAATCTTGAACAGGATTAATGTGATAGCAAAATTAATGAAAGCAGTTTACTTCATGAGAAGTGTATTTTTGGCATACATCCTGCACTGGAGAAGCTAGCAATCTTGCTGAAGAAAAACACTGGCTAACATCAGAAGCATGACTGTTTGTGCTGATAAGAAGCCTAGCTTGTCAATATTGTAATCTAACATTACTGGTCATCTGAACAAAAGGTTTTCTCCTAAATTCCAGTTTGGAGAGTTCATCCTTCCCTGGACATTCAGTACCCACGTGGAACTAACCAAAAGCAATGGAATAGCCACCGCAGGCCTGGGAGAGCTCTGCCAGAAGTCCCCACACATAGTTCAATCAGATGGAAAACATGTCTCCTGTATTTCTTTTATAAGCTTTCATGCATTTTACAAGGAATAAATTCACCAGCAGACAATATAGCAGCACCATATTTTGGAAGCAAACTGAAAAAGGCAGCAGCATTTTTCACAGGAAATGGTGCTGCATTTTATCAAAAGTAAAATTCATAAACACAGATACATTCCATACTTATTTCTGATCACATAAATTAGCAGTTCTACTCAACACTCAGCTTTATATTCATCCCACATATTTTCATGAACTTAAGTAAGCTTCTTATATCAGGAGAACTATAGTAATCGTTCAAGCCTAGAAAAACTGTGTTTCTATCAAAATTCCCCTTGCTGGAGGGGTTAATATTGGGCAGTAGAGCTCCCCTCCAATACAAAAACTCGGAAAGGTACAGGACATCATTATGAATTAGGAAATACTGCTTCATTTTTCTGCAACATTTGATGCCAAACAACATCATAATGATCAGCACTTTCTACACAGAATACGCTGCAACTATACAATATCCTTCTAGCACTCTGAATCTATCTAAAACCCATTAAAACCAACAATGCTGATATCCATCTACTGTGAGCAGAAAGCCAGTCCCATGCAGCTGTTCAGCTCTCTGCAGTGCACAATCCCTGGCTGACATTTGGAGTTGAAAGAACAGATCCTTTTGCTCTTGATGTCAAGATGCACTTTGCTATGTGGTCTTTCACAGAGAAAGCATTTCTCTGCTGAGAGAAAGCATTTCTTGGCCCACACTTTGGAAACAGCGATGCAACAATCTCAGTCCCTGACAGCATCTGACAAAGCTGACACATTGGAGCAGAAATGTCAACATATTAGGAAATCAGGTAAGTAATGGCTCCTTGACCAAAACCTGATGGTTTTCTTTATTCTTCCCTTGCTCTAAGAGGCTTGGTGAACAAATTGCAAACAGCATTGGCCCTAGAAGAGATCAGGGAGCAGGGACTGAGGCTTACCATCGGCCAATCCCCCACACCCACCCTCTAAATTTAAAAAGAAGGTACTCATGTCTCAAAGGGGTGATCGGCGAACGGAAGATAGTAAATTTTAGGTTTTTCATGACAAATAGATATGTATGGTACAGTATCAGTGGATGAAGTAACACAGGCACAACAATGAAATGTGGCATGAAAAAATACACATTTCTCAATACTAATCTCCTCCACTTATGCCTTATTCTTTTACCTTTACACTGATGTGACAGGGTAATCATTACTTTGACGATTCATTCACAATGTCAAAATAGGGTGATGGTCAGAACCACTGCAACAGGAAGAAACATGCTCTGTATTTCATCAGTGAAATGTCACTATCTTCTTGTTTCACATAGATGTTGTAATTGATTATTTTAATGAGATGACATCCAATGACATTCAGGGTTTGGACTCTTTTTCACAAAATGAATAAGGCAGGCATAGGATTTTACAACTGTGAGAAGATCCGAGACATTGTAAAATCAATTACTTGCTGAAATTCAACAAACAAGCTTGAAAGAGCCATGACGGCAAACTGAGTTCCTTTTGTTAAGGACTGTATGTACACACCTCCTTACAGCAGGCTCTGTTCCCTCACTAAATTGTGAAATATTTGAAAACAACAATTACCATTTAATTGTGAAGAAAAAACACCCAAAACCAGCTATAAGCAGATGGAGCAAGAACAATGTAATCTGAATTTTTATAATTAACCACTCTTTTTTCCATGGGAAGCTGGAGTTGCTGGATCCTAACAAGGGTTTCCTTGCTATTTTAGGAGCTCTATGCAATTTCATTAATTTGTTGTAAATGCTCAGTCATCCACATGGACGGTTAGAAATTTGATCAGTTAAATAATGGATTAAGTAGTTCACCAATACTGTAATTCTATGAAAGTTAAAAGGATGCCTCATTTTAAAAAAAAAGATAATCCAGAACAATCTGCTATGAAACATGTACATTAACAGTGTCTGTGGCTGCAGTGCCAATAACTTCTCTATAAATAACAGTAAGACTCACTTAATACCTTATTTGCCCCAAGTACCTGTTTGAAACCATATGTAATATCTACATACTGACCTGAATAAAAGAGAGCAAATTAAATGTCCACAGACTAGATTAACACTTAAATGTAAGCATTTTGTTTTCTTCGTGGCATAGAAAAACAGTAACTTCAAATTACCTGTATCTCAAAGGTGACCCTGTGCTAAATGACATCAGGCTATTACCCTCACACAACCTGATGTAATTCCAAGTTTTAGAAAAGGCAGCACTGTGGTAATTACTCATGGTATTGCAATAAAAGCACAGGAGACAGCTTTTCAGGTTTTACCGATCTATTGCTGCGAGTGATAGCCCAGATTTTTGCCCAGTTCCAGGTCAGGAGAGGATCAAACATTACAGTAAAGATCCTGGTGGTGGAGCATTAGTTCACAGCTAGTCGAACATGAGCCAATGTGTGTCTGGGTGGCCAAGAAGGCCCCTGGCGTGCTGGCCTGTACAGCAATAGTGTGGCCACAGGGCCAGGCTAGTGATTGTCCCCCTGTTCTCAGCACTGCTGAGGCCGCACCTCAGATCCTGTGCTCAGCTGTGGGCTCCTCACTGCAGGACAGACATTGAGGTGCTGGAGGGTGTCCACAGAAGGGCAACGAGGCTGGTGAAGGGTCTGGAGCACAAGTCCTATGAGGAGTGGCTGAGGGAGCTGGGGTTGTTCAGCCTGGAGAAAAGGAGGCTCAGGGATGACTTACCACTCACTACACTAGCACTACTAGCCTGGAAGGAGGGTGTAGCCAGGTGGGGACCATTTTATTCTCTCAAATAACAATGGATAGGCCAACAGCAAATGGCCTCAAGTTGCACCTGAGTACTAAGAAAAATTTCTTCACTGAAAGGGGGGTCAGACATTGGAACAGGATGCCCAGGAAAGTCTCCATCATCCCTGGAGATATTTGAAAACAGTGTAGATGTGGTGCTTAGGGACATGGTTTAGTGGTAGAGCTGACGGTGTTAGGTTAACAGCTGGACTCAGTAATCTTAAGTGCTTTTTCCAACCTCAGTGAATCTATGACACTATAAAAATGCCCATTTCTCTGTAGTGATTACATAAGTAACATGAGGAGACTATATTCATAGGTCAAGCAGCACAGCTAAGCCAGGTGAATCTGCAGCCAAGAGCTGGGTTCTGCAATTGTCTACATTTTGAGCTTCTCACTGGTAATTTTGAATGTAGATCAACTAAATCTGAAAATTAGTCTTCATATTTTTACAGAGTAGTTTTCTATATGAAGAACACATAATTCACAGAGAAAAGTTTCCTTCCACTTGATCACTCACAAAAATGTGCCTGTATGTGTACCTAATCAACAAAATAGCTAATAGTTTTCCCTACCTTTCGGAAAGGAATTTAACTTTTCCCATGCCCACTCTTCCCCTTGAGAGACAGACCTCTGAAAAAGGATGAAACCAGCAGTGGTTTCTAGCAGTGGTTTGGGAAAAGACAATTGTGATCCCACTACATAATAATTGCTTTGAAATTTATCAATAATCCATATGACTGGACAGATCATGCTGTGAAATACTGAATGTCCCTTTCCAGTTTGAGTCCAAGGGCAAAGGAAGCTGATAAAGCCTGTTTTGCTTGCTACAAGTGCAAAAGAAATTGCTTTCTTTGTTTGCTAGCGATGATTTAATACAGAAGGAGAGCAACTCAGAGGCTTGGAATCATACAGTGGCACACAGAGATCAGAGAAGCATCCAGATCATAAATGTCAATGTCCTGACTTTTGGACTTAGTTTCACTTTCATCAAAATCAACAGGAAAACTTGTCATCAACTTTAAAGCTACATTTCATTGAGTTTAGTCCTTTTCCTCACAAAAGAAGAAAACAAAGTAATTATTGCAATTATAAAAATCTGTACATATATTTATTCAAGTTCCATTTGACTTTTTTCCCTACTATCCTTCCTAACATTTTAAGGAAGGACAATAATGTTAATGATGGGAAGAATTCTTAAGCAGAAAATGTACTAACATTTACAGCTTTGGCAAAGAGGATATGCTTACCAAGATGCTTCAAAACCAGCATGATACAAAATGAGAGCCTTATGTATGCTGTCTGGTTTCTTTCCACCAAGTCTGACCACCTTTTTCTCAGATGTCACCATGTTCTTGCTTTGCCTCAAGACCATTTTGCCATCAATACATTGATCTTTTTCTTTCTTGCATACAGTAATCCAATTTAACAACCAGAAACAAAATTTCCTAGAGTACACTGTACAACGTTCTATCATGCTTGAAAACCACAGGTTTCTAAAACAACTAAATGAAAGAGAGAACCACATCTTGATCCTTAAATCCAAAGCTAAGGCATGAGTTTGCAATTCAGTCCAGCCTGTTACTAAGCTCATTGCTGTTACTAAGATGAGAGTCTGTATTTCTTCACACATGTCTATGTATGAGATTATAAATCAACATTTATTTCCCACAGCCCTAAAAAGAAGAGGCATGTTTTGTTTTGGGTTTAGTTTGTTTTAGTTTGGTTTTTTGTTTTTTTTTTTTTTTTTTTTGGTTTTTGTTTTTTTTTTTTTTTTAGTTTGGTTTTTTGTTTTTTTTTTTTTTTTTTTTGTTTTTGTTTTTTTTTTTTTTTTTTTTTTTTTTTAATGCTAAATATATAAACACTATATTTTATGGAAACACTTATGGTGTTTTGAAAATACTGATTTTTAAGATTGATATTTGTAAATAATTACTAATATATTTGGAAATGTAGGAGATAATTAAGGAATGGGTGCAGAAACATTTCTATTACTTTGCTTAAAAGGACTTACACTTTACAGGTAACTTTAAATGAAGAAAGTAATATATCCTCACCTCAACTTTCTGCACAGTTTCTTACTTATGAAACAAGTTTTAGTTACTGTAATTACAACTGTTGGCCTTTCACCTAAATAATAAATGCCTTTTCTCCGCATGAAATTTCATGTAGCAAAGAACAGCATCATAGGCCATTCCCATTATAGAATCAAATCATGATTACTTCACTGTAAAGCAAGAAATCATCCCAGTACAGTGAGGTAGACCTGTTTCTATCTCTGTAGAGGTACAGGATAAAGAATCACTAATGTGATACTTTAGGTACACTAAAATATGTCCATAGTTCAGTACATCGTGTGCTCGGCCTCAGGCAGGATTGTTGTTTGTTGCTTGGAAAGAGTCCATATTTAAGAAGAAAACACAGACATTTTTCTCTGAATTACTAACCTGGAAAAATCCTTTGAGGAATGTGCTGCTCACAAACTCTAAATATTTGAGTGAGTCTTACGGAAAAGGGTTACTAGGCAGAAGACAGGTGAAATGGTGTAGGAAGCGTGCGAGTGACCATCCTAGAGAGCTGCACCATTTCTGATCTGCCTCCTGCGTGGCGCCTTTCAGACTGCCGGTGTGTGCTCCCATGCACATGCACACGTAGCTGTGCCCACACACACACACGGACGGGAAATGGCTCCGGTACAGACTGACAGTGAGACAATCAAAGGGGTACAAAATCACTTCCTTGCAATGTCCAGAGTCTAGTTCGGAGCGGCAGCAAGTAGTGATTTTATTTCAGAAATGGAACACAAAAACAACGGCAATATTCCTCTGCAATGTAGTCCCAGGATCATTCTCAGACTAAATTTGAAAAGAATTTTGCCAAGAGTTTTGAGAGGAGACTCAGGTATTCTGCCTGTGACTTCTGGAGATAAACTAGCATTGCTGTATCTGATTCCAAAAAACTCATTCAGATCTGGAAAACTTAACAGCTTTCCAGCATTTGCAATATAGAGAGGACACACTAACCACTTCTTAACTCAGACTTTGCAGAGTATTTAATAATATTTATATCACTGTAGCATTCAGCCAAGATGAAGACTTCAAACAGAATATGCTTCTACCCAGAAACATTCTAAATTAAAAGAAACTGTGTGAATAAATACAATTAATACTAGGAATAAAGCAGAAAACCAGGAACATTTAAATGAAAATATATTGAAACAAAATTAGCTGTAAGACAGTATGATGCTTCCAAATTATTTTAGTTGACTTTAAAAATCCATAAGTAACTAATAATATGAATTATTTCAAACAACTCCTGAACAAAGAAATTGTTGGGGTTCTAAAATCTGTGGGTTTTCCACTCAAACATTTGATTGCCGTAAATTTTTTAGTTAAATGATAACTTTGTGATTGTGCCTGGTAGCAATAGATGGACCTTAATAAGTAATTTGATAAAAGCTTGCAGCACAAACAAACAACAAAATTAACACCTGATTAATCCCAAAAGAGGTGCTCTCTAATGTTACAAACCCTGCAAACTTCAACCTTCTCCCTTAGGCAAAAGTCTACATAACTAGACCGGGCTCAAATGATGCCCTGAAGGTCACCAAACACAGGCTGCGACTGCAGACGTGCCTTTTCCTCAGTGATCTATATCAGCTAGAGGTGTTTTACAGCAATGTGAGAGGGTGAAGAGTTTACACTAGCTGGTTATGCAATAAATGTCACTGGTATTACTGCTGACTTCAGACTAGACTCACAGCATTAAGCAGTTAAGAGGTGATAAAGCAGGATTAATTCCTCAGAAAAATTTTTATTAATTTGTCAGCACAGTTTCTAGTACAAATTCCCTACTACCTTTATTCTTCCTCATAGAGGAAAACATTTTGCTCAATCAGTTATTCCCTTAAGAGTAGGACTTCATAGCAGTTTTGATAAAATTGCACAGACACACCTTTAAGCCTGTTTTCGCACACTCACCGTAAAGGAAGTCATCCAAGCTATTTATGGCTGTTCATGTAAATCACAATATGGACGACAATGGAATAGCTATGGAGCAGTGCAAAACACAGTAACTTGGACGTAATTGTTCTTTGAGCTGCCCTGACGAAATTGTACCTGACAGGGACAGTAAAATCACCCCAAGTGAGTGAGTGGTTAGGGCAGGGCAGTAGCTATACCACTAGATAAAGCTGCTTCAGAGCAACGTGAGCTCTGAAACCTCCACCTGCTGCAGAAACAAATACATGATCAACACACTGAATTCTCATTGCTCTCCCCAGCCCTGAGGCCCACTTCTGTTACCAGCAAGGCAGTGGCTGCTATTCCAACACAGCATTTTGTTCATTTCCTTTTTTCAGATCAGAACACGGGTAAATGAACAAACCACAAATGAGAGCAAATAACTAATTTCCTCAAAGATACAGGTATTGCCTGTAAAATAAGAAAATGTGGTAATGTACTACAATATATATTCTGTCAGATGCAATTTGTTTGCCAAAAGTATGCCCTAAGGCTGCTCTAACTTAGGATTTTCAGTTTGCCTCTGACACTGACCCGCACTTAACAATACAATTGCAAGAATTTCAAATATACATTTACAACAAGGCCAAACTAAATCCAAACCATCTGACCTGACTATTTTCCCCAAAATCAAAATAGAGCATCAATAATACTGTTTTGACTTAGATCCTGTAATACAAAAAGGTGCTGCTTTCTACCAGATATTTCATTGATGACACTTGCGAAGATCTATTGCAAGATTATATAGAGAAATAAGCTACTTCTTTAAATCACCTCTTGGACATCTATGTTTAATAAATAATCAGCAACTCAATGACAGCTTGGATGAGGAGGAAAAGACTGATGGTATGCTAACTGTACATAAAGTCGTATACATTACAAATCATATGTGAATCAAATTTATCTTTTTCCCATGATGAATTTCTTTCCACTGAGGAAGGAAACTGTGATTTCATACAGTTATCCAAGCACCTACTCTAGGGGATACCAGGTTATCATCTAATTACTGTGGTAGGAAAATTAAAAATAGTAAAATAATATGTGCCTCTTTCAGAACAATAGTCAGGAGCATTCTGTAAGGCATTCTGCTTCAGAGACCAAATTTCCAGCATTTTGAAATGCACAGCTAAGTATTATTAAGGTATTTGGTTTCTACTGATAAAGGAAGATAGTGATTTTCAGTAGTACCTAATAAGTGGTTTTGAATTAAAAAAAAAAAAAATCACAAAACTAGTTACCTTTCTTTTTCTAAGCCACCTATATCTCATGATACATATCTGTGCACAATAAATTAATTACAAATACCCAGTATTTGGTCAATCTTGTCATTGTAGGTTCTAAAAAACTTGTCAGTGCCAAGAAAGCATTTGAATCTCTGGTTTGTGCCAATAGCACATGTACAGCTGTAAAGATTAATGGAAACAGCCATTAAGTTATATAATAAAAAGTGATGTTTAAATAAAACATGGCTGATCTACGTTAAGGTGAAGGAAACATCATTTATTTTACAGAGTTATCAACATCACACTAGTCACCATTTGCAGGTTAGAAAAAAAACTTGGTACATGTCTGGGGAGAAATAAGGAAGTTTTATTTTTTATATTGAAGTTTACTTTATAAACAGTAAAAAATAGGTTGTTAGATAGAATGTCTTAAGAGTTACAGGTTTTACAGCTGTTCATTTACACTCATCTCTGATACATCTTCCCATCTGTTCTAAATGCCATGTATAAAACATTTTTAATACTCATTCATCCCACACAGATCTTTCCAAGAGAAGCATGGCACATACCTTTTTTTTTAAGAACTTTCATGATCTTCACTTCTTTATCACTTTTATGGCAGGGCTCTCTTTGTTGTGAACACACTATCCCTTACCACTACAAAATTCAAATTGGTTATAATCTTATTCTATAGTTACAAAAGCAAAATCCATGAATTCTTGGGGAAAAAAAATCAGAGGAGAAATGACACACTAGAGCTCTTTTCACACCTCTACAGCTGGCAGGGGAGAACCGACTCCTGCTAATAAAACCAACAAAACAACAGATCATTAGCAGGGAAGAAGTACTTCATCAAACCTAATTTTTTGGCCTGTGGCCCTGGCAGTGTAGTGCTGGCTGCCTGGAGAATGTCACCACTCAGAAAGGTCAAGGTAACTCTGAAGTCAGCAGTGCTCAGAGCATCACACACTCCAAATGTGGCACCCTCAACACTGCAACAAGCACTGCCCTAGGGCAGCTTCCACTACCCACATCCCACATCCACAGCCTAAAACATATATTGTGGAGTCTAAAACATACATTGTGAAGTGGTCACTATTGCCTTTTAAAACAAGACCAAAAAAGCAGAGGAGTCAGCTGTGCCTTGCCTCTCAAAAATTCTACACTATGAGTGCGGCACCAACTTAAAATGGGCAGGGAATGTGGGAAATCTATATGTAATTTCATAAAAGTTGAGCACTCTCATCCCCAGAATCTCAGGACTTTGTAAAAGCCTTTGGATTCTGTTAAATATTTACCTGAGAGGTAAAACTGGAGGACTATCTTGGGGAAAAAACTAGAGGAATATGGGTCAGATGGAAAAGCAGTACCATACTGCTGCACCTGTGTCTGGCACATCTGAACAAGCCTGTAAGCAAAAAACAGATTTCTGAACCTCTTTTTGATTTTAAAGTAAAGCTACTCCAGAGATTAAGCATCCCAAAACTGGCTGATATTTTAAGGTCTGGTATACCGATTTGGGGTGAAATTCCACCTACAGTCTCCCATAGCTCTCACATTCTGTGAAGGATCTGGAACTAAGTATTCAAAACTGAGATGATGGAGGAAAAAACATTTATAAAGTCCCCTGATTTCCTCTCTTTGTACAGCTTCTGCCACAACAAATTTAACCATGTCTGGAGCTCTGAAACACAGCATGGTGAACATTTGGTGAACACAACACGGTGAACCAACACAGCTGGTTTTGCACAGCCTCTAAGATGTATCATTTGACTTCTTTTTAATTACAGATGCTTTTTATTTTTAAATATATTGATGGATATTTTTCCCCTTGCTATTAATTAATGGTGGCACAGTTCTAGACTTCCTTTTCCCATCATACTTAACAAGGGCGGTATGTTAGTGGATGGCCATGTGTTAAGAGCATTTAATCTACACTACATTTGCTTGCTGTTACTTTTTGCTCATTACGAAAGTACATACATAAAAAACCAAGAGACTCCAGTGGTGAGAACTATAAGCATTGCTTTGTGATCAATAAATTACTGAGAAGTGCTAAAAGAAACTGAAAATAGTATCCATTTCACTGCAGTAATGGTTCCATATGTAAAGTATCAGCTTATGGTTTTGTTAATTAATAGTCCTAAATTGAAACAACAATGCTAAAAACTCAAGGCAAATTAACTCATAGTTAGTGCTACTGGAGTAACATTAAATTAAAACAGAAGTAGATTGAAAGTTTTCTGAAAGAATAAAAGCAGATAAAACATGACACAAAATGAGAGATATATCTAAACAAGAGATAGATAGTTCAATGGCAGTGCTGAGGCTTATGTTTTAAACATGTAGTTAAAACAATGCAGCTACCTTGCAAGATCCAGATACTCATAGCTCTGTATTCACACACATGCTTGCACAAGTAGACCAACTGAGAAATGTCCCTAGAATAAAAGTCAAATCTTCCTAAGAACAGTTAAACACTATGAACTATGAAAACTATGAAAAAAAAAATCTTTTCTTGGTAGTGAGCAAAAAAAGGTTACTCTATGGATAGAGTTACAGTTACTGGGTCTGTTGATTCAAAATTAAGAAGTCCTGGAAAAGGAAGTTTCAGTTTTTCTTGTATTCATGCAGGTAATTTGGGTTTTACCTTGAACACATATTAGATCAGACATTAGAATAGTGAATGTGCATGTGCAGTGCTAATACAACCACCAAGCAGAGAAGTATCTAAAATACTGTTACTTTCCTTTAGAATGCGAATACTGCCATTAAGTACACCGTGGCAACACTAGAGATCAATGTGCATCTTAAAATATCACACACAAGCTATTCAAGTTTCTTAAGACAACAAAATTGGCAATAAAATAATAGTTACGCTGTGTTGGTAAAAATAGCTCATGCAGTTCTCTGTAAATGTAGAAAAACTGCAACTGTCTTGTATATACCATAAGCTATTTATCTAAAATGGTACTGTCAGTGAAACAGATGTCATTGCACAATATCCCTGCACCACCCACTTCTGTTCTCCTAGTTGCCAAACAGAACTGTTTTGAATTATTTACTGAACAATCAGATTCAAGCATTTCTGCAATGATCTCCATGCTACATCAAAGGGAAAGAAGTACTAAAAACTGAAACGTAGTTCCACATGATGTTTTAACGTGACTTAATACATTCAACATATCTTCACCAACACAGATGATGAAGAATAGACTGAAATCTTAGCAGAAAGTTTAAAAAAAGTCTTATTTTTAAGACATTTGTCCATCAGCTTCTTCTGTTTTCTTCTTCCTGTCTATTATAATCAATTTCAGGCTTACATTTTTAAATCTCTTTGCTCAGCTGAGGAAGACACCAAATTAACACCAAAGTCTCCACCTCAGTCCTTACCTCTCTGTTCTTTGCAGGACAGCTACATAAAATATGAAAATCATACCATAGAATAAGTTAAGCTGGAAGGGACTTCTGGGGATATCCAGCAGCGGGATGGCACTTACTACTGTAGGGCCCATCCAGTGTGACTTGTAGGGACGCATCTTGATCTGCCTATGCCATACGCCATCCTACACTGTAGAACTCAACCATCTGGTTTTTATCTTGTCTTTTAATGCTGTCCTGCTTTTTCATCTATCCTCCTTTTTTTTCATCCTTTTCACAGTGATCTCTCGAGTTCATCAGTATCAGACTGCCATCAGGCTTCCTAAGGGGTGGCATGAGGTGCAGAACTATCCACAGTTCAAACAGAGCCTTGCCAGTGAACCCTATGAACTCTAAATGCAAAAAGATTTGTAGTCTGTTCTCATCAGTGCCACAAAATTGTTCTGAAAATTAAAGCTACCAGATTTTCTCAACCTGTCACTTTAATAATCCTGTATATGTTTGATAGCATGTGAAGAAAAATGGTGAGCACAATGGAATTCGTATAGAGTACTCTCTCTGCATTCACATTTGTACAAGCAGCCAACACACTAAAGAAAATAAGATCAGAAGTTCAAATAGTCACAGTCTTCTAGTACAAAAAGATGTACTTTAATTTTTAAGAATGGGGATAGGAATCTAAAAGGCATCTACAGAGATACACATGCATTCCAGAAATCTGTTTAATACACCTACAGCAAATGAAAGCTAGACAAAAAAATCAGTTAATATCTAAAGACTTTCCTCATGGGAAATACTGTCCTTGAGAACGTAAAATTTTCTTCAACCTCCCAAGTCAACTGAGAATAAAAGCATTGAAATTAACATTAAAACACATTTTAGTACCTCAAGAGATTTCTCATCTGATCAGTTTTCTACTCTTTGGTACTTAATAAGCCACCTAACCCTTCACTATCCAGCTTTATGATGCCTTATTTAGACTTCTCAAATTTGTTGAGCTGCTTTCAGATTACAACAGTCTTAAAGGTAAATATGACACACATGCTTTTTTAGCAGAATACTTGCCAGTTTGGCAGCAGCAGAATCAACAACAGATAGGCAGAGGGAGTTTTGGTTAGAGGAAAGAGAATTTTTTCTACTGTCCTGAAATTAAAATATTTCAAGAGACTTTAACACACCCAGCTCCAGATAGCTGCCTAGCAATTCTCTGGCTCAGTGGGGGAAAAGAGAGTGAAAAAGTTTCCATCAGAAAAAACTGAGATTGCAAATTCTGTGTTCAGTATACTAATTTGATACATACAATTGTACATACACACTCTTGATGAGTGGGAGCAATCTAGGCTAACAGTTAACACTGTAGGAATTAAATATTTTTTTACCTCCGAAAGCCAAGACTATCACTTCTGTGATACTTATAAACCTCAGAGTTTAGGAAATAAACATTCATATGCATTGCATTCACTACAAGGCACCAGACCTCAGACTATAAAAACAATTTATTCTTTGCTTTAAGCAATAGCTTCATGCTGAAAGTCCTAAGCACCTCTATAAGGCTTAGGACTACATGTAATAGTTTGGGGGTTTTTAGGGTTTTTTTGGGTTTGTTTTTTTTTTTTTGGTGGTTTTTTTTTTTTCTATTTTTTATTTAAAAAGCAATCCAATAACAGCAAATAAATTAAGACAGAACCTCACTGAGATTTTATCCAACAAATATAATCTGTGACATCCTTGCTATAAGAAAATAATTTCGTTCGTCCTGCTTAATGCTGGTCAACTGAAGAATAAAATAATTCACAATGACTTATCATTTCAAAGAGTAAGTGGAATATTCAAAAATATGTCTTTACAGCATAGCTCATGGAGTAAAAACATGGTCTGACACCCTGAGAAGCTATTTTTCCCAGGAAGCAGAAAATACATATTTGCTAAATTGCAACAAGATTAGAACATCTTTCATCTTTCTTCACCCTTCAATGATTTATGAATACATTATTTTATCATTTTAATTAAATTTAATTCAGGAAAATTATTTTCATGAAACATATAATGCAAAAGCTTGTGGTAGTAGCCAATTTTTGATTTTTTCACCCCATCTGAAATCTGTGTACCTGTATCATGAACAAACTCTTAGTAATTAAAATGTTAAACAATAAATGAGTGGTCCTAAAGGTATCCTTTTAAAATCAACTCCATCTAGAGTACTTCAAATATAAATAATGTGCAATATGGCTCACAAGTGATTTATTCTTCTGTTCAGCCGAAAATAATTAAGCACTAAGGGAGCTATTTTCCCTTACCTTGTAGCCTGGACAACACACGGCAGTTGCTTTTCATATTGATAATTGCTTCAGACCCATTACAGATTTATATTTTCTGTCCAGTTTTGGACAGATGAAGATTGCTTTGTATACCATAGTCTTTCTGTCATCACATATTTTTAGCACTAGCTGTCAAAGGACATACAGTGCACTATGAACTCTTAGATTATTTAACGAACTAATTTATATATTATTTATTATATATTATTTATAATTATTTATTGTAACCAACTAATGTAGTTAAAGAACCCCTTGCTAATTAGGGTAAGTATTTTGTTGGTATTGACTCTTCTTTTCATTTACTTATAAAATCCCAGTAATGCATTTTGAGAAAGACAAAGATGAGCATGCTGATTTTGGGAAAAAAACAAAAAGGAAAAGATAAAGTTATAAGTAGGTGTACAGATTAGAAACTGGTTAGAGAATACCAGGAAAAAAATGATATTTTTTTGGGTTTTAATTTTGGTGGTTCTTGGTTTGCCCTAAAACTGAATGTGTCTGTCACACCTTTTAAAATATCCTGCTCTGGTATGTCTCTGTCATCCTGTTTATGTGCCTGAGCACTTATATTGGTGGATTATGCCTCTTCTGAACTACTTCATATATGACTGCTAAACAAAAGAAACAGAACAGTGAGCAGCTAGGTCCTGATAATTAGAATAATTACTGCATAATCAAACTTTATCTGATGAATATACCCAAAGTTATATAAAACCAGACATTCCAACCAACATATTGCTGTGTGCATAAGTATTAACCAGCTCGGCTTCATAGGTCCCTTAAATATTGCTTGCTTTAAGAGGAAAGCTGTTTAAAAGATTATTGTAATTGCTGAAGACTCAACAAGCCCTCTGTGCATAAATTTCATTATATACTTGTGGACAAAAATTAGTTTGCATAGCTGCAAATAGAATATGGGAAACCATCCTTCTTAAACAGAGAACCTATGACTCTTGCCACTGTGGTCACTCTTTTCATGAGTTTTTTTCATGTAAGTGCAACTAATTACAACAGAAAGTTAAATTGTATTATCAGCATCCATAGATGAAAAACATGTAT
The DNA here is from genome assembly GCF_017590135.1 of Pyrgilauda ruficollis. Classification (NCBI taxonomy): domain Eukaryota; kingdom Metazoa; phylum Chordata; class Aves; order Passeriformes; family Passeridae; genus Pyrgilauda; species Pyrgilauda ruficollis. The sequence continues at coordinate 728,092 of NW_024528933.1, read as the reverse complement.
AAAAATACCTTTGTATACTGTTCTGAATTATTTGCATCTTCTCTGAGGAAGAAAGTGCATTGAAAGTCTTTAGAAAGCCAAATTTTGTCACAAGATCCTCCCCTGATATTGTCACTGCTTAATCCAAAAGCTTAGGGAAAAAATAGCTCAGACCTCATCAAATATGCCAAAATGCTGAGTAAAGGTTTCTGTCTTTTTGCTGGCATTTTATTTCTTGCTTTCTATGTGATCAGGATAATTCTGGAGTTAAAAGCTATTGATTTACTAGAAGGCTATTTTTTTTGTTATTTTCAATAACATCGGTTTGATTAAACAAAAAGACATTTGAGCAAAACATGCAACTTTTCTACATTGACTACCGTACTGTATTAGAACCCTTATGCTACAGAAGGACGTATCACTTATAAGGACATTAGTACATATAATTCAACTAAAAATTGACCAACCTTTCCTTCAGCATCTGTTGTTACCTTCTCAACCTTGTTCCTGTTTAAAAATTTCTTCACCAATTCTTCTACTTGGACATTGAACTTCATAAACGTCACATAGCAAAAATATGCTGTCAGGAGTGTTATGCTTTCCCACCACATTATGAAGTTATCCAGAAAAAAGATGATTAGCAAGATCAAGTCAATGATGTAAAAGGACATATCTCGAAAGAGTGGCCACCAAGTAAGGTTCAAGATCTCTTTAGAAAATAAAGCACACATTCCAATAACAAATAGGATATTGAACACGGCAGATCCCACTATTGTACCAATGCCAACGTTGCTGTGGGATATAAACACTCCTATCAAAGAAGTGAAGAGTTCTGGGGCTGACCCACCAGCAGCCATGAAGGTTGCCCCTGCCACATCATCAGAAATGGCCAGTTTTTCAGTGATGACAGTCAAGGAAGGAACAAAGAACTCATCACAGACTATGGCTAAGGCTATAAACATGTAAATCATTCCAATTATATGGAGGATCACTGCTCCCTGTCTTCTCTCCTCAAGAGAGAAAAGGTCCTCGGGGTACTCTCCCTTCGCATGATCATCTGTTTCATTGTTGTGCCCATGTGGATCTGGAGTGCCATTTTCATTCTGTTCTGTGAAATCCAAGAGAGTTCTTTTGTGCCCATGCACCAGCTTTTGGCTATCTAGGCTGCTGACCAGCGCCATGCTATGTGGTTCCATCTTGAAAAAGGCACTCATTGAAAGCGAGAAAGTACTAATGGCCACTACACTGACAAGGAGCCCTACAATTCGTATCAGTCTCAGTTTTTTCCTGACATTCTGGTGCCACCTGCAACCGAACAGCGGTTCCGCCAAACACCACTCCTCCAAGACACCAACAACAGTTTTTTTCTGAAGAGCCATTTTGTGTTCTGTGCAAGATGCTGAGGGAGTCAGATGGACTGTTCCTTCATACTTTTCTCCAGCTTTGAAGTTAGAAGTGCTGTAAGAGTCTTCCCAGAATCAAGTACTTTTACTCTTCACAGGATGTATTTTCTTCATTCGTCTTAAAAGGACAAACATTGATATTAGTTAAACAGGAAGTGATTAGAAACTTATGAAAGCATTTTACAGACTGGGCTCGAATCTAAAATTTGAAGCAGAATATGTAACATATACCACCAGACACAGCAATCATATGCTTGTTTAAGCAGTAACCCTGTGGATAACAATTTACCAACACTCATTTTATGCCTCTCATATGCCTCTGAGCCACTGCTCTCCTCAGTTGCTGACAAAAAAAAAATCCTAGTGGAAGGCAAAAACCATCCCCAGATGTTGCACAAAAATGAAGAAACTATTATTTTAAGGGATACACCAAAGATTATTACCTGCTTAATTACTTTCCACTATGAACATGTAATGTCCAAATCCCAAGCGCAGGGACAACAGTGCCAGGAAAAGCAATCAAAGTGCTAACAAGTATCTCATCAGACCTTTAGGCAGCTGAGGCAGCATTAATTGAAATGTTACGTGTGCACAGAGCAACAGTCATTGATGTGTAAGTAGAACACTCTGATGCTGGAACAGGATTGAAATCAGAGTTTCTTTAGCTCCACTGTAAAATCAACTCAGGTTTATAGAGAAAACTTGGTTTCCTTCTGATCAGAGCTTAGGACACTGTCTTGGATGAGTCAAGACAAAATTTCCAGTCTCCCCTCATTTTGTTTCGATTTATGTCATGCATTCAGAAATAAATGTAGGCTGTTACTAAGAATACCTATGTGGTACCTTTTAGAAGTGCTTCTCTTACTAATACTTAAGAAAATTGCTTAAATTTACACAAGATCCTGAAACAAATGAAATGGTAAGGAATTATGCAAGAATGACTATTCATATATGCCAGAGATGAGCGTTCTTGACTAAGAGCACTTCTAATACAGGGAAAAAAAATCTCAAGATAATAACAGGTGTTTTGGTTAATGAATTTGAAGAACATTTGTAATGCAGAAGTTACTTACATATATGTCTTTCACAGTTAGTTGTATTTTATATGAAACAAAATATAAGACATTTTCTCAATAAAACTGAATGTTAGTCTTTACAATTACTCCCCAAAAATACTTTGTTACTTCTCTTATTCAAGTCATTTGTAGCAGTAGCTGAATTCTGAACACTCTATCGATCAGCAGAATAACTGACTTTGTATTCTCAAATACAGGATCACAGTTATTACATGCAGTTATCTCCCTAGAAGTTATTAAGTCATTCTCAGTTTCTCCTGATTTTTTTTCAAACAGTTTCCACACTAAGATGTCATAGAGACATACTTCATCCGCAAGATGCAGTAGCACAGCAGAGATATTTATCTCCCACCCCAGAGTTAACACTCGACGGACTGCCACAAAAACATTTGGCAGGAAAGATACCGGAACGGCACCACCGCCGCTGCCGCGCACAGCAGGCGGCGACGGGCCGGTGTCCGCGCTCCCTTGACCATTACGGGATACAGGAGAAGCGCTGGTGCTGTCCCCTGCCCTGGCACTCGCAAAGCAGAGCTCAGACAGACCGCTCCCGACACGGCGGACCCCAGACCCCGACGGAGCGCAGCGCAGCCCCCCGCCGCCCCGCCTTCTTCCCCGTCCCCCCGCGGAGATGCCGCAGAGCCTCGCCTAACTCAGCCCAAGTTCGCTCCGCTCCGCCGCGCTCCGCGCCGCGCCGCACAAACTTTTTCCACCTCCGAAAGGAGAGCGGGTCCAGCCCCAAGAGCGGAGAGCCGCGGCGGCACCGACCGGGGGCTCGGGGCACCGGTCGCCCCCCGGCAGCCGGTACCGCCCATGGAGGCGGGAATTTGCGGATGGGAGTCCCCGCACCGCCGCAGCCCAACCCCCGCCCGCGCACTCCGCCGGCGCTCACCCGGAGCTGCGCTGCGCTGCGCTGCGCGCCGGCCCGCGGACGCTCGGCAGGGCACGGGAAGGAGCGGGATCGGGATGGGGACGGGGATGGGCGGCCCGAGCGCAGCCCCGCGCGGCACCGACTGCGGCGGGCGGCGGCAGCGGGATCCGCCCCGCGCAGGCGGGGCTGGCGGCGCCCCGCCCCCGCCCGCCGCGCTCCCACGGGAGCTGGGTCACCGGCCAAGCGAGGGGGGCAAGGAATTTATCTTTTTTCTTTTCCCCCTTCATCCTGGGTTACCTGGCGCCGTTTTAAGCGAGGTAAAATTCAGCGCGTCTAGCAAAGGTAATAAGCCTCGAAGAGCGGGGCTGTTTTAAAAAGGTGAGGCCTTCTGATCAAAATGTCCTTTATGCCAAATGAAGGGAAATCAGGAAATGAAAGACAAGGACGTTTCATTTTGGTGTTGATTTCAGGAAGACAACATACCCATGATTAAGTTGTTTGTCATGATTAATTTACTGCTGAACAGAAATTTCTTCAAACTGCATTTCAAAGTTGCTGAAGAGAGCAACAGCGATGCCCTGTACACATGAGAAAACAGGGGAATTCCTTAGCCAGAGCTGTCGCCTTCTATTTTGATCTTCTGTTTTCAACATTAGTACTTCCCCAGTAAGCTGTGCTTCATTAAGTAAATGCTTCAAAATTCACAAACATTGAAACAGTTACAATGCAGCTCTGCCATAGCTAATTTCCTGTGATGTATGCTGGAGATTTATGAGAGTACACAGGTGATGCTCTTTTGAAATACCAGTTGCACTCCTCCTCTACGCCATTGTTAAAAAAACCTACTTGGTAATCCATGGATAAACCAAAGCAATCCAGTGTAGGCGGGCCAACATCCTGGGAAGACCCTGATTGGTTCAGGGCAGTTTAAGAACTTCATGTGGGAGTCCTTGAAAAATGCAGAGCCCAGACAAGAGCAAGGATATTTGAGCTGGTTGGATAAGAACAGCCATTGAGATATGGGAGAAGTTTGGTAAACAGCTCACTAACACTTCTCTGCTTTCAGTGGCATACTTTGCCCATTCTGAAAAGCCCTACTGTAAGAGGTGAACTCTCAGTCTCTTTGGGGTAAATAACAACCTCTTACAGTTTCTACTTTCTTCATTTTGTACTCTGATTTCATCCTTTGGCAAACAGAAAAAAACTGTTAATTGGTGCTTCACAAAGAATACAAAAATGTAAGGGTTTATCTTAAGTGATAATACACAGATATTATAAGTATTATTAGGACATCACATGAAAAATAAGGACTGTTAAGATAAGCCTGGCATGCACAGTCTGTTTATATTTCTACACTGGCATTTTGTTGGACCTGAGCTGTTTGGTTTGCCCTTGGCATTAACGGAAAACTCTTAAATTCTAAAGATTTAGGAGATGGCAAAATGAGATACACCAAAGTGCACCAGGCATCTTAGAAACTATGTAGCCACAAAAGAGACGTAAATGGTTACGAAGATATTTCCAAAATTTCAATGGTTTATAGTGAGAGCCACAGCTGAGTTGCACACACAAAGTGCACGTTAAGGCCAGAGTCTGCTCATGCGGTGTACATTTATTTCGTGTTTCATATTGGGAGGTGATCATTAGTGGCTGGCAATTGATGGAGGGGTCTGTGTATTATCACAACTTGCCTTTGCTCCGTCTCAGGATGATGCAAGGACGTGTGGAGATTGCTTTTAACCATTCTTCTAGAGACCCCACATAGATGAAAATAAGTTAAAATGCGGATTTAATTCTGTATCCTCATATGCAAGACCTAAATGAAGTAGCTGCATCTCAAACATTCAACCTGTGCCTGCTATGCAATGTGACAGGGATTAAGGGTAGGTATGCTTACAAAATTTCTTGTGACTGCTGAATTGTTGGCTTGCAGTCTATGAGAAGTGGCCACTTGAAAAATACCAAAAATGGTTTTACGGCTTCAGAGATGGTCCAGAGGCAGGCTGAGATATGTGTGTAGTATCCCCGTTTTATCAATTTATGAATTAAAAATTGAAAGTAGGTGACTTTTACAAGTGACAACAGGGAAAATATGTAGAAAATCCCCTATAATTATGCTATTATATTCCCTATAATGATATCTACTATCTGAAAGTCCCTGTATCTGAATTCTAATATCCATCTGTTTCTCTGTAGTTGCGAAAATTTTTCTCCCAACAATAAAAATGTGTTGCAAGCTAGGGACAATAATATCTGTAACAAAAATTATGTGGCTCACAGAATGGTATCTCTACCAATGACTTAAGAATTTTGAATCAGCTCACCCATCCTCATATAAATGCTGCCTACCAATCAGCAGAATATTAAATAAGCACGGTAACATTGGTATAAGAAGGACAATAACAATAACAGAAATCCCCCCTTTTTTTTTCTCATGAAATGAAACACTAGAGTATATCCTGATTAAATACAGAATAACTAAATTATTTGACTGGAACAATATTTTCCTCACAGCTGTTCAATGTTTCTGCTTTAAAGAGAGAAGACACCACTGCTAAGTGTTTGGATTCTACTCCTACACATTTGTAAGTGTGACTAGGTTTTCATTTTTATTTATATTTATATTTATGCTGAATATATACTTTTTATTATCTTATCTCTAGTTTACTGCATCATATGTAAGGAGTCATCTGAATTCATATACCACTCTTCTTCACCACTTCCTATTTCCAGGAAGCTCCAAGAAATAAAACATTTTTGTTGTTGTTTTGGTTTTGGAACAGAATTTTTGTTTTGTCTATTTTCTTGCTGGTGTAAACCTTTAACTTGGTAAAAGCAAGCACAGAAGTGTTTTTGTGCTGGAGAGGGAAGGAGGAGGGAGTCAAATGAAAAATCCTAAATAACAACATCTCTAAGTAGCCCAGCAGTACCTTCTAAAGCTGGAAGATAAAGCTGATGAGGAAGTTACCATGACTACAGAGGCGGCATATTTGAATGAAAATGGATGTTAAGCTTTTAAATGCTAATTGCAGTTGGGAACAGGTGACATTTGAAATATCAAAATTATTTCATACTTTGCCATTTTTAACAAGTGAAACATGATAGAAAAGATGACAACATAGAATTAAATTAAAACACTCATTCTGGTTTCAGCTGGGATAGAGTTAATTTTCTTTGTAAGAGCCACTATGGGATTATATTTTGGATTTGTGGTGGAAACAGTGTTGATAAGTCAAGGATGCTTTATTACTGGTTTTATTGCAGAGTCAAGACCTTTACTGTTCCTCACCCCACACCACCGCAAGAAGGCTGAGGGTGCACAAGGAGCTGGAAGGGAAAACATCCAGACAGCTGAATGCCATTGACCCAAAGATATCCCAAATCTCATGGTGTCATGCTTAGCATATGGAGCCGGGGGGAGGGGGGCTGAACAAACAAGAAGTGTTCCTAGTGATTGTCTTCGTTTTCCCTAGTCACCATCACATACGACTGAGGCCCGCTTTCTTGGGGATGGACAAGCTCTTTCCTACCCATGGGAGATGATGTTTGAATTCCTTGTTTTGCTTTGCTTGCATGTGCAGCTACTGCATTATTGTTTAAATCATTGTTATTGCAAACCCATGAGTTTTCTCACTTTCATCGTTCTTATTCTGCCCCCAGTTCTGATGTAGAGTAGTAAGCCAGTAGCGGTGTGGGGCCTAGTTGATGGCTGGGGTTAAACCACAATAGTCCTTTTGTCACCCAGCATGAGTATTAAAGGATGCAAGTTAATGTTTGATTGGAAAATGCTAGATTGAATTTATAGCAGTTAAGCTACTTAGCTATTAATCAACAGGCTCCTGTGCTTGCCGTGGGGCTGGCTTGCCTGGCTGTATATTAGACTCTAGTGCTTGTTAGTGACTGCTTTTTGCTTTCACTGCTTGCCATAGGGCTGTGCTGCGGATCATGTTATTCTGCTGGGCTTGGATTCTGATAACAGCCGTGGTGATGCGCATGGGCTGGCAGATGGCCAGGGCATCTCTGCTCATTCTGTGCTGCTGTACTGGGCAGGCTGGAACTCCACCGCAAAATCAACTGAGAGGCACTGTGACCTGTGAGTGAGTGCACACGGCAGGGAGCAGGGCACCCCAAAGTGTCTGTGGCCATGGATATGCCTGTGCCACAGTACGTACATCTTGATGTATCTGTGGCCATGGTTTTGTGTGTACCACTGCAGATACACCTCTGAGAGGGCTGTGGCCCAGGGATTAATCCATGCTGCAGCAAGAACACCTTGAAGTGTGCATGAGGTCATGTTGGAGCACCTCAATGTGTGTGGCCAGAGACAGTAGGTATGTCCCATGAGGGAGTATGCAGCCATGGGTAAGGCTATGTTGGAGCAGGTTAGCTCCTGAAAGGATGGTAGCTGTGGGTGAGGAACCCTTCCTTCTCCTTCCCCCAGCTCTATATACTGAACATGGTGCCATATGGTCTGGAATATCCCTTTGGTCATTTGGGGCCATCTGTCCCAGCTTTGTCCTCTCCCTGCTCCTTGTGCATCCCCAGACCACTCACTGGTTGGCTGCTGTGAGGAGCACAGGCACCTCACATAAAAGGCCTGACACTGCTTAAGCCCTGCTCAGCAGTAGTGAAAGCATCCCTGTGTCATCAACACTGTTTCCAACACAAATTCAAAAGACAGCCCTTGTAGATAACTCTATCCCAGACGAAAACTGGAACAACATGGATATTGTCTTCATTATTAGTATGTTGAACAATTTAATTGTTAATGATAATAAGCAAACACACTGCATATAAATCATAGTGTCTAAGGAGCAGAAACTGTTTATATTACCTGAGTAATATATTCTTGAGGAATATATTGAGCAAAATTAATCAAACTTCTTTAAATTAACTACAGTAATAAGTTTCCAGTAGCCAGTATTAAAGAGGACATCTAAAGTTAATATTCAGAAAGCAAAATTCTTAGTGATAAGTAAATGCTACAAGTGCCTTAAGTTAGGAGTGTTACTTATTGGCACTCAGTATATTGGGGAACAAAATATGAGCCTATACATAATGGTACATATTCTTCACTAGAGTCAATACCACAAGGTAAAATGGCATGTAGACCGGTATCACTCTGTAACTATTGTAGTTTGCTGTCTTACCATGATCTAGCCTGACTTTGGAATTCAGCTGTAAAAGATGCAAAGTATGTGCTTTACCTTCAACTGTTAGTATTTGCTTTCTATTAAGCTTCAAAGATCATCTGAGATTTCTGTTTAATTTGCAGTGGGTTAAATATTACTTGCTACCACACGCATTTTGAAATAGGCTTGGTACTATTATTATATATCATGATCAGTTGTAATGAAAACATTAATAAAAAACCCCCACATTTTAATGTTTTTAAAAACATTTAATAATAAATAATTAATTTAAAAGTCTTTGAGAATTTTTGAAGAGGTTTTTTGCTTGTTTTTAGTTGGGGTTTTTTGGGTTTTTTTGTTTGTTTCATTGGTTGGTTGGTTTGAATTTTTTACTGGGTTTTTTTAGTCTATTTTATTTGTTTGTTTCTAGAAATAAAAAAGATGAGAAATCTGGGGACTGTACCTGTGTACGCCGTAGTTACAATGAGCACCATGAACAACTTTATAAAGGAGGTAAAACTAACTGCTTTTTTTTTTTAATTCCATTTTCTTCTAGTGAATAAAGTGATAAGGATATATAAACTGAGTATAACTTTAAACACAAAAGATTTTTGGCCATGTTTTCAGAACACTGAATAACATGGGTTTTTAAATATAATATTTAAAATACTACTTAGACATAAGGCAGTTGTAAATGTTGTCATTATAACATGCCAGTCCCCTTAAAGGACAGTCTAATTCAACGAAAGTATAAATCTTCTTTCTCTTTACTTAGGCTTGAGAGGACCATCTCAGAGCAGAGCCACAACAGCTTAATATTTAGTGCTATGAGAGAAGAAAATACTCTGTGGAATATCATTATTGAATTCCTCTAAAAAAATCTGGGTATATTATACACAGATGATTATTTTTAATTACAGGGCAATTCCAAAAAACCGAGCAGTATGGAGCAGCATGTCTTTAGCTTTCACATGGGATTAGTTGCCCCTCTAAAGTGCGTTGTATCTAATGTAACTCCAGTGAGCTGCCCTGAAATCACCAAGCATGTTTATTTCACTATAATCTGTGCTCCACCAGGTCCATTTATAAGAACACCTGCAAGGTGGCAAGTCAGTAGAGTTAGCAACAGTTGTTGTTTTGGTGGATGAACTCCAGCATCCTTGCCAATTGCCCAGCAGTTCCACATGCCACATTGCTTAAAGCCTCAGCTCCCAGTGACTGAGGAGTGCCTCAGGAGCAGGGGTCAGACTTAATACTAGCTACAATTCTTGGTTTCTCACACAATATATTTATGACTAGGCCATTGGCCAGAAAGAGCTGGAAGGAAGGTCTCCCACTGATCATACTCCTCTCACAAACTGAATTGTCTTTGTTGCTATATCATCACACAGAAATTCCTTTTCTACTATTTCTCTATACTTATATTCTCATAATCCTTGCACTCAGTGAATTATGAGTTAGTTGTCTTCATCTCTGCAGTAATCTAGTTTTCAGGTAAATTCTTACACTCTTGGATTTATTTCAGGGAAGTAAATATGAAGTAAAAATTGTTGTCAAATAGTGAGGTTTGAAACAGTGAGAATTTATGAACTATGCTTAACTATGCACAGAGTTGGAGTAGGGAGGAAACAAAATGAAAGAGATAAGAAAATCTTTTTATGACTGAAGTCAATGCTAACCCCTTGACATTGCCAATGAAAAGAAAAGAAATCCACGAGTCATTTCCTTTTTACACTGCTAGGTCCTTGTGTGTGTAGCACCGATTAGTATTGCTCAGTTAAAGAGTCCTGCACATGTGCACTGAAAGTGCTTATATCATGGACTAATGCATGCCCAGGCCATGCAAGACAAGAGACCCCATCTATCAACAGAATTTCAAAATTCGCAGTGATTGCAAAAGGAACAAAAATCTTTCAAAGACCAGCTGACATAGCGGGCTTTGTATTTGGTAGTGGTCAAAGCACTGAGTTGTGCTATATTGAATTTTAGAGTAAAGTGAAAAAATTATTTAAAACAGCATGAAGGAATTAGTGTCATGAAAAGAAAAAAAAAAAAAAAAAACCAAAAAAACCAGACCTGTCAAACTAACAATGGGATCTGGAACCAGAATATAAAATAGAAGTTGGAACCAGAGTAAACTGATGATCTGAGAAATTTTCAGAAGACAAGACACACATATTTTTTTTAAATGGAAGACTCTCAGTCTTGACTTTAATAATTCAAGTGTGTGTAGTCTTCCTTCATTCATTAAGTGCTTTCTGGAGAAATACATCCCAAATCTGTTTAAATTTCTGAAGCTTACAAACCTGTATTGTGTAGAATGATTCTGATCACAAATGAAGAGCAGTGATCTTTTTTATGTACTGTAGCAGCTTTTTTAAGAATTAGGAAAAACAGACCAAACCAGCATAGTAGTCCAAGAGAAACTGCATAGAATTGTTTCTGTAGTTGAGATTTAAGACAAAATAAAAACATGAGATCTGTAACTATCCATATGTAGTGATTGGGTTGTTTTTTAATCCATTTTGGCTATTATGCAGTCTAGTGCACAGACTAAGGTAGAAATAAACAAGTGAAACATAATTTGAAGGTGGCTTAAATATTCAAGAAGCTTAAATGCATCACCCATTAGACATTCTAAAGGTCACTGTAATATGTTCATTACATTAAGAACAATTTAAGAAGACAGATGCAATTACTTAAGCTGTGTTTGTTTTTTGGTTTTTCTTTTCTCCCAGATATGCGATCTTGAGTGCTAAGAACCTCTGTTCTATGTCATATCTAAGGGATGTTGACTTTTGCAGCTCTCTGCAGCTGGACACCAGCATCAGTTCCTGCAGAACCTAAAGGTCTCCCACAAATAGCCAGGGCTACCTTGAATGCAGTCTCCAGTGATATGTACTTTTTGCCAAAAGATCTGAGAAGGTGCTGCTCCAGACTTGTTTTACTACTGCTTTCAGGCAGTTTTGGACTGTCTCATTGATATCACTGGCTTGAGGCATCTTGGTTTATTTCCTTAGCTGTGTTTAAAAGACATGAAATTTACATATAAGTTGAAAATGTGTTAAACTTAGCTCCATTTTAATGCCAAGAATGAGTAAACATCTTTACTGATTTCTGTAATCATTGGGAAAGAGTAGCCTTTTTATGGCTCTTGTCATTTAATAGTAAATTATATGCACCACGCCCTAGATCAAAGGAGACTTAACATTTACACACACAATTAAAATGAAGCCAAGCATTATAAGTGTAGTATAAAATGCACATTGATTCCCTTATAATCTTGGTACTCCAGATTTGTATTTCTCAGCACTAGCTAGGGCAAGCAAGCTAAACATATTCTTATGAAGCTTTTATCATACACATCCACGATAACTTCTGCAGGTGAAAGTCCGTACTTGTAAGAAACAGGTATGCCATTGACTATATAATGTTTCGGCAGGTAAGTGAACAGTTTTAAACTTGATATTTGACAATAACAACTTTAGATGCATCAGTTTAGCTAAACTTTAGGTGTTCTGAGAAAGTGAAAGTGGGTCTAATCAATGCTGTTGCTGAACTGGGGTTGACTACTCCCAGGTGGGTAAAAAGAGAGTGACTTTACAGACTTTTTGTCAGTGATGATATTACAGCTGATGCTACAAGGGCAAGCTTTTCAACAAAGTATGAGAAACATGATACTCTTCACAAAACCAGCTGGCAGCTTTTTGCACACAGACTCTGTCTTAGGGTTTGAAACAGCAGCTTTTCTTAGTATGGGCTGTATAGAGAGTTTGAGATACAAATGCTTAGTGCTAAGGGCGTTCTCTTCACTTGTAAAAGGAGGAAGAAATCTGCTTCTGTATACTGTGCCTGTAGGCAAAAACGAGGCAAGAAGCAAAGCGGTGCTTTGTGGTACTCTCCATGTACCTGGGAACTGCTGCAGCAGAGCCCAGGTAATGAAAGTCCATTAAACTTGTCCTCTCTCTCTAAACACGTAGAGCAAATGATTGACAACCCTCGCTGAACTAAAGATTTTTTGAGTCATCTTGCTGGCATAGAGCAAGAGAAGAACAACCTAAAACCTGAAAGAACATGTTCAGATCTACTGCAAGATGTCTTGAGATGAAAGCTTTAGCTCCTTCTTGAAATGTTCTCACCTTTTGTAATGCACACTTCTGTCATTTCTTTAGGAAGAACAGGCCTGGAAATGAACATGGTGATACACAGCTATTTCAGAATAGGGTGGCTGATTTCCATGCATCACTGAACACAGCAGGCCAGCTTATGACAGTAAGGCTTTTTTTTCTCCAGCAATAAGTTTATTGTCAGACCTTCTTGGAAAAACTGTAAATGGACAGAATATCATGTTAAGCAGCAATTTTGCATGATTTGGGGAAAAGGGTGGCTGTGTGCTGAAGTGAAAGACTAGAAGTTCCTCCCAGTAAAAGAAGGCCAAATTGCTAATCCACATTTTTTGGACAAATTTACTTTTCTCTGTCCCTTAAGGGGAGATTCTCATTCCTCAAGTGCAGCAAGAACTTGTAGGGTCAAGCAGCACCAGCAGTGGTGTTCAGGCACAAAGGGCTGGGTCTCATTACTTGTAGATGCCCTACATGTGTATCAGAGATCTGTGTGGCCTTTGCTAACATGAGTGTCGATGCTTCATGGTTTCCATGGAAATCGATTCTTTCAAATCTTATCCTTTGCATGCAGGCTGTTTGCTTTATTGTATCAAAGTACAGATTCACCAATGCAAAAAGGTTTGGGACAGGCAAAAATCATAGTCTGGCAAAGGCAGCACCTTGCTGGAGGGACATTTTGGGGAGCAATGCTAGGTGTGGGAAGTAAGCTTGGAATAGACACATGCAGGGTTGAAATCACTTGGGTCAGAGTAGGAGTTAACGCAATAAACAAAGGATTTGTGGTTTAGGTGCCTTTAGAGTGGAACTAGCTCCATTCTGTGGCCTGTGTAGGCTTAGCTGCAAACTATAAGAGCCAAATCTACTTCTGCAAAATTGTTCCATCTGTGGGTAATTTCTGTCCCTTCTAAAGGGCCTGGGAACTATGTTTTGTTTTATTTAATCTGTGGCCTAGTTAGTCCATGATTTTAAAATGGATGAGTCAGTTGTGGGATTTACCTGAATTGCCAGGGGTTTGTGTGGTGCTTAGCTCCTGCCAATCTAGTTGGTACTCACTTTTATCCCAGCCTGATGTTTTATTTTGGGGGAGTGACAGGGAAAAATCTATCTGCTTCAAAACAAAGGACTTTGCTGGCAAGAGAAGCTGGAAGTGTAATTATTCACTAGAATTGTTTTCTCATCAGTCACCTTCTGTCTGTAATTTTGTTGGACGGGTGATTAATACATTTTAAAACCCAAAATTAAGCTTCTTATGTAGGCATACTAAACTCAGATTATATAGAGTTAATTTGCTGAAACTTTACTTGGAACAGAAATTGATGTATTCTCTTAATAAATCAACATACTTGAGAGCCAAACAGTATCTATCTGCTCTTCAGCAAACTTCGATTTCCCACAAGTAAGCAGAGCACATGTGCCATGAGTTTTAGAGGGGAGTAAAAGACACAAATGTGAGAAAGGGACTGCAGGGAGAGAGGTGATGACCAGGGTGCTTCTGCTTTCACACAGTACCACGTGCTTTCTGGATGTATATGCACATGTATGTCTTCTATGTATGAAGAATGAAATGGAGACATAAGGTGGAAATAGAAAATTAGCCTAATCTGCCAAGTGGTGTTGCACAGCTGGTGTTGGGATGGCCCTGTCAGACATTGCTTTTGGGGCAGTCCTGAGGATCTCTGGGCAGGTGAGCTGCCTGCACGCACTGAGGAGGGGAGCTGTGAGGCAGGGACCAGTCCTGCTTCCTTATTGCTCCTCACAGGTGTCGTGGCCCATGGATGCTGCATGGTATGCTGGAGACTACCCCAGGCAGAGGGAACCAGCTCTAGGCATTCACTGGACTGCTGTGAATTTCCGGGGGAGGGGTGCACTTTTGCAAACATCAGCAACCACAGATTGCTGCAGGTCCCAAAGGTCTGGAAGCATGCATGCTTTTCTGCACAATGGTTCAACCACTACAGCAGCTGTCCACGAGATTTCAAAATTTTCCTAACTTCAGCTCCAATAGCATACCTGTTTTTTCCAAAGCATATTACTACTTTAACATTTTATTATATGCACTGTCAAATACAATTAGGCTTTCTAACTCTTTACATTTGTTCTCTAAGTACCTCATCCAGTTGCTGGGAATTTCAGGAGGTAGTAATTTAGTCTTTTCCTATAGCAGTTGGTATTCTAAGTTATGTTGATGTGCATGTTGCCAAATTTGGACTCTCCCATGTGCTATAGCTTGTTTTTTTTCCCTTTCTTCTGAAGAAAAACGGTACCAGCCATTCTTTCAGTAAGTCTATATGACACTCCTATGATTTCCAATCATTAGTTTCCATCATAGGTTTATAAATATGTGGCAGCTCCTATAATTTCAAATAGTTTGTTTTTAATTCTGTGCAGCTTTGCTCATTTCATCATAATTCTTCCAATTGTCAGGTTCCAGACCTCAGTTTTACAACATATTCCCATTTTCAAATTGATGCTACCAAAAACCTGTGTAGTGACACACTGTGATTTAATGGTGTTGTTTTGCCATTTAACAGTACTGACTACCTTCACACTGTGACAACAAATGTCATTTGAGTTGGCTGTTTTATTATTCCTATATGACTTTCCACCAACATTTTTGAACCAGCTTCAGCCGAGTTTGTTAATTAAGAAATCTAGCTTCCCAGCAATTACTTAAATTGAGAATTATTATACGACATCCCATGGTCAGACATCATCAGTTGTATAGTATCTGTCAAGAAAAACTTTGGCAAACAATCACATAGGGGTCTGTGACCTATTTTCCCAAAAAGTGTTTCTGAGGTGTTAGAATAGTAATGCAATTACCAAGTCAACAATGCCAAAGTTTTGTAAACGGACCAAATTTTTCCTGATATGCAATGTAAGCATTTTTGGTGCTGGCTTGGCCAGAACCTCTGATGATCAGGAAAAATTTAAATTTATTTCATCGAAAACAGAGTTAAGAATGAGACCTTTCACTTTAGTTGTAATTGTGCAACACCATCAGCATGGCAATTCTTGCTTTTACAAAACAAATTGTCCTTCTGTGCATATGGAAAAAAAAAAGACCGTATTTACTGAGTTAGAAGAGCAGGATGTTTATGTTTTGTAAACATAGCAAACAAAACTGCACTGCTTTTCCTAGCATACAGGAAGCAACCAAGAAAGTTTGCTTAAGAAATAATTTCAAAGGTGATGTACAACACAGAATGCATTTTCAGCTCCTGATTATAAAGGTGATTACTGCTTTAACTTAAAAAGTATTATTTCCCCTACACACATGTGCAGCTTCAATGCTCATGTGCTCTTCTGGCTTCATTATGGAGAAATCAAACTTAGGCCTACATGAGAAACACAGACAACAGTAAGATGCATTGTAGAGTATCTGGCAAGAAAGACTTTATTAAACAGTCATGTAGCAGTCTAAGCTCTATTTTGCAGATGTGCAATAATGCTGCTTTTTTTTTTTATGTTCATGTTTTCACATGGTTGCATACTCGTACATTATAAACTATGAATTTGCTGATCAGATTAAAAAGCTCAACCGTTATGGAATGATACTGATATCATCATACATTCTCATTTAGGGAGATACATGAAGCTTTCATTGCTGCTCTGTCTCTTGTAGTCAAAAGTGTATGTGAGCTCATCCCATACAGTTAAGAAAATGTAATTAACACAGATCATTAAATGTATCTTCTCTTGCTCCCACTAAGAATTTTTTAAAGAATTCAAACAACTCTTTAGTATTCCCTTCTGTCATTTAAGAGAGTGTTCCTTCGCTTGGATACCCAAGCAGGACAAAAACTTAACTGCTAGAGAAGGTAGAGATCGAACCTTGGTGGCAGAATGATTCTCAGATTGCTATTAAGAAATAATGTCACCCAAAAGATAACATCCTACACCAGTGAAGTAAGGATCATCCCAAAGGAGAAAAAATCCTGAAATCTGCTAGTGTCATTGCTAGTATGGATAGTAGTACTGCAACCAGGACAAAAATACCATGTTTTCTTCTTGATTGTTCTTGTTCTACACTTCAGTAGAGTTATTCCAGGTTTATACTGAGCTGGTCAGATTGACCTTGCTAAATACTTTAGCCACAGCATGACCTCCACCTAGAGCAGGCTGAAATCTAGGACAGCAGCCAAGCAGCCTGTCTGTGCAAAAATAACATTTTCAGAACTCTCTCCCTGCTGATCTTTTCACTGCATGCTACCTGTGATATTTTATATAATCCTAATCATTGACAGTTATATTTTCTTGCATTTCTTAGAATCTGAATAATGAGAATGCATTCACCAAATAATTTTGCTCTTTTTACTTTTGCTTTCCTTTTATACTCACATCAAATTCTTATTCTTTAATATAAAATATTCTGTGTCAAGATTGAAAATACTGCGGAAGAATGGCTTTATTGAACACACTGCGGGGGGAGGTGGGAACCCACAGAAAAGTATTATTAGTTTAATTTTTTTGGCAATGCTTATGCTTGGTTTCATCACACAAGAAGTTTGGATAATATAGACCTGTTTTTTTCCGTGATTATATACAATGTAGCTGTTGAACCAAAATGAAGTGAAAGCATCTTAGTTCTGCACAGTTAGTACTTGAATGTGTTTAAAGAAGAAAAAAATGTGTAAAATGCAAACATGGTAATAAAATAGGTGAAAATTTAAACTTTATTAAATGTACGTCTTGACAGTTTCCATTAATTCGTTTAGATTTGTTTTAGTTTTACTGCTGTAGTGAACTGAAAATGCATTGAGATAAATGAGAAAATGACCCATTCTGAAATCCATAATCATGAATTCCATGTGCATAGGAACAACTAGATCTGACTCCAGGAAATAATAACTCTGGTTTCAAAACTATCACAGGGACAAATGAAAAAACAACCAAATGCCTTATGTCTATTGATATGTAGAAACTGTGGACATTGCAAGACACTGTTGTGATTTTTTCAAAAGAACAGTAGAAGAGTTCATCTGCAGAGGTTATTCTCCCGATCAGATGAGCTCTAATCCTATTTTAATCTCAGTGAGCTATATTAAACAAAAGCAGAAGGTCTCGATGTTAGAACAGATTAGCCTTGACCTCACTGAGATCAGACTTAATAAGGAATCAGGTGTACATAAATTGCCATCAACCAGGGCTTCTGATGATGCATTGTGGATAGTGATACAGAAACAAGGTAGAACTTCCTTGTGTAGCAGAGCAAGTGAGAAATCCAGCAACCACTGAACTGTGAAACTGTGCTGAAAGCCATACATTACACATACAGTAAGATCCCCTCTCCCTATCAAATATTTTACTGTTCCTTAGGGATGAAAATTTACTTCCTGTGGGTATTAAGAAAGAATAAGGACAAAAAGTTCAGGTGGGAGCTGCAAAGGACTAAGTGTTTAGTGTGTGTAAAAACCTAACAATACCATCAATAAAGGACATAAACTGTATAAGGGATTATACTTTTTAAAAACTTTTAGTAGACTCACCATGATTTTCAGCAGAAATTCTCTCAAGCAGCCAACCATCATCAGATTATAATTTATATTTTTATTGCTGCAAAACCTGTTACGTGTGACTATGAATAATCTTCAACCCAACACCCTGCTATATCACCTAATTTTGCATATGGCAGTATATTAAAAGGGCAGTGTATTAAAAGCTTGTTAAAAGTCCACTCAAAGAGCTCTGTGAGATTTTGCTCATCTGAGAAACCTGAAAATTCAGGTAGACAGTTAAATAAACATACTAAGTTTTCATTTAATTTGTATATTGTACAACTGGCCTCTGTTTTGTCCCATTTGCAACCAAGTTTTTAACTATTCACTTGTTCAAAATTGTGATATTTAGTGTTCTTTTAGGCAGTGGCCATGTTGCAGTAAATCCAGTCCAAAACCTTATCCATGTAAAGCAAAGCACTGAATTGGTCTCTCCACCAGAGCTGTCTTCAGTTGTCTTCTATAGACAGTGTCACATATGCTGGATAATTCAACAGAAATGGGAATCATGCATTCCCTCTGGAAAGCTCAGCTTTCCTCTGACAGATGATCTGCTATTGTGCAAATGTGACCTTAATCATCATATATCTTCAGCCTAGTGACTGGATCTGCATTTTTCTTTTTTTTTTCCTTTAAAGGTACTATTCATACTATTTTCTAGTTGCATAGTATAAACCTCAAAAAGTATGCTTTGTAAATAAATAATAGATACTTCCAAAAATATATTTATTAAATACTCTGTAATCTTAGTACTTGGGCTATAGTTTCCCTTTCCATTCTCTGTTTCTGTGTTCAACATCATTGTCTTTTAAAAAATATTAATTTTATTTTAGAACATAGGTAGAAACACATTAATCTTCAATTCAGCCTTGCAGAGAGATACGTTTTTTGCTGTTGTTATTGTTTTCATTCTAAATATAGTACTGGTGACTAAAAAATTTAATTTCCTTTGAAAGTTCAAACTTACTTCAAATTTTGGCAGTACTAATTTTATTACTAACTGCATAGATATAAATTTTATGCTTGACAAATTCTTTTTTCTCCTTTTCCTTGTTTTTCTTTCCCTTTCCTTTTTCCTCCCACTTGGCTTTTCTTTTTGTTTTTCCTTTCCTTGCGTGTTCTGTTACACTTACAGAATTTTTCCATACATTTATCTCTTCAGTAAGGAAGAGATTGTTACTTTCCAAGAAGATTAGGCATAAGAAAATGCCAGGCCTGCTATGCATTCAAGTCCTTCAGTGCTACTAACTTGACTAACAAATCTCTTGCCCTTGTCTTAATGAGGATGTCTCAGCACATGCAAATTTGTCAGCCAGTTTACAGCATTAGCAGCTTTGAAAAACATATTACTGTTGAAAAAGCAACACAGAGACAGATAGTATTACTAAACTGACTGGAAAAGTAAAATAGCTTTGATATCTGTAAACAAGAATATGGTTTCTCATTTGTCTCATCGACCTAGTACATTAAAAGAATTTTCTTAGCCTCCTATCTCTGAAGACAGTCATCCAAGACAGTATTTTTTCACTTCATCTACCTGTCTGCTCATATGCTTGTCTGATCTCTTTTTCAACAAGCTGCAGCCACACTGCCTTTCAATTTTATGCCAGAGAGCTGCTTAACTGCTAGCAGCTGTCCCAGCCTCAGCCTATCTGCTCTAGAGTGGTGGGGTAAGCTGCAGTTTGCAATTACTACCCAAAGATCTAGTTCCTCTCTGACCCTTTCAGAAGCTTAGAGCCTATAACAGTTGTTTGTTATTCCAGGTGCCCTCTTCAGAACGGTATTTCATCATTGTCAGCTGTGTTTTTTCTCACTGAGCTGTGCCTTGGATACTCAGCCTTGTGCCTACCCTGAGAGGTGCCACCTCTTCAAGGGTGAGCAGCAGGAGCCCACTGCTGCTGTGCAAGCAGCAGCCGTGGTGAGAGTGCTCTGCTGACTGTAAGTCTGTCAGCACTGCAGTGGGCAGAGAGCTCTGCAGGGTACAGTCCCCTGCGTCAATGACTGCAGAGCAAAAGTGAGGAGGAGAGGAGCAATGCAGAAATGTTTCTCTGTTCCCTCCAGAGAATTAGAAATATGTAAAACAATCAATAAAATGCCTAATAGTGGCTGGATTCTTATTGCTCCCTGAGAAGGTAGGTTCTTATTGTATTCTGATACTGTATTTTGATAATGATTGTCAAGTTAGTAAGATAAATGTAAAAAAAAACCCCTAAGGAACTCAAGACAGAAAGAAGAGTGTGAGACAGAGGTGGAGAGAGGACTTAATTTTTTTTTTTTCTAATAGGTCTCTGATCCATACTAGGTTATTTTTATTACTGTTACTGCTGTTGTTGGCTTTTTCTTGCTAAGCTACAAACACATAGGAGGAAATTTGCATCCTCCCAGTTGTGAAATGTGAACAGACTCCTTAACAATCCACATCTGCTGCTCCACTGTCTTCTGATCAGTGGCTGGAGTCCATCTGCAACAAGATATAAGCAGCAGAGATGTTTTTAGTGAGCATGTCTCTCTCTTATTTTTAAATAGCACTGGAAACAAACAAACACTGAAATCTGGTTTCTTGCCAGCTTGGTTCAAAAAATTGTAGAAGAGTTACAGCAGTTAAAACAGGCATTCAACTATAGAATGGGGTCAGAACAAAGGTTCTAAATCTGCAAAAGCAGTGGAAATCACAGAGGTTTTGTGTAGGAAAGCTCTCATTAGTACCCAGAACACTTGGGGGGTCATGATTTCTTTTGTCACACAGGTGTCACAAAAAATGTGTAACTATACATACACACACACACACACCCATAAGAAGAAAGTTAGCAGATTAGCTTTGGGAAACACAAAGTTGTTTCCTAAATCAAGATGTCAAAAGTAGCTGAGTTATGGTAATTTTCCATGTTGGTACTTATAACCCATTGCAGAGGTGAGGGGAAAAATGCCTTCCACTGGGCTAGCATGCCTTACAGGACATTTTCTTCTAGTAAACAGCATGTAGTTTTTGCAGTTCAGTGTGTGCACTGCTACTCTTCTTCACTTGGAGATAAAACTGTTCCCACTGGCATCTCTGAAAGAGGCATCTTCCCCTCCTTCTCCAAACACTAAGCAGAAGTCTCGAGACATCTCCCAGTTCTCTGTCCATCTTTTGATGGTTTCTTAAAGCAATTGGGAAAAAAGTCTGTCTCTACTACATGCTACTAGCCATGAGATACCACTAATTACTGCGTATACTGCACACTGTGAAGTAGTCACTGAAACACTCCTTGAACTGTAGGTGCTCTTGTAAGGTTACTCTCATATGTCTGCAAGCTACCCAACAATTTTTGCTTTGTTTGTGATTGTGGGAAGCTCTACCAAAATGATTGTTCTGAAGATTGCTTGACATGGGAGCCATGTCTTACCACTCCTTACCACATCCTGGGATGTACAGTGTTATACATTGCCTGCCAGAGTGGGAATTATGTTAATATGGAATTTGGGCTCTGTAATTGTGTGTGTATATTTTTTAGGCTTTCTTTTTTGCAAAAGGGTCTAGGACTGCACAACCTGCAGGAGACCTGTGGCTGCAATGCTTTTAAAGTTTCACCTGTGCCTGTTGAGATCCTTGGCCTAAAAGCTGTTTTGCTCAAGCTTTCCATAGGCTCTAGGATTTGGCCCTTCTAAGGAATTTTTGAGAACTATAGAGAAAACAGTCATCTTATTTGCTGTATCTGAGTTTGTCAGTACTCTCCTATGCAGAACCTGTCCCTGGATGAACTGTGCTGAAGAAAGGCACTTTCCCCTTCACCAGGAAGAGGAGCCTTATGTAACTCCTCCTCACTGATTGCACAGATGCATTCAAAAAGCCCTGTATAATTTATTCATCTTCTCATATGCATAGCTCCAACAGCAATGACATGATGTGGCTTTTTTGCAAGTGGTGTGGAAGTTACAATGAATGAATTGTCCAGGTGGTCAGGCTGGATTTTGAGCTGCCAGCAACCTTCACCTGGTTGCAGATCAGCACAACAAGCAGTGGTGGGAAACAGCTGTGCATTTTAAGGTCCTACTTTGCTGCTTCATTGCTCTTTTTTTGCTGCTGTTAGCTGAACAGTAAACATTTACAAAGATGTCCACTGTAGGTGTTTGAATTGCTTTTAAAGCGATGTTTCAGTTTTTCCCTTCACATGGAGGTACCTCTCTCTTTCAGTGCTCCAGCACTTCCTGCCATTCTCCTTGAGGAGTTGCTCCTGGGGCTCCCAAAAGAATCATGGAGCAGCCAACAGGAAGGGCAGAGCAGATGCCATACTGTGCGTGTGGCTCTTTGTGGTGGGTGCCATGGAGTACATACATCTCAGTCTGTTTTCCCTTCTCTTAGTCCAGTGTGATTTAAGATCAGCAGCTCACCAGTGATAGTGTATGCGGAGATGGTTTTGCAGTTTATCTGGATGTAGATTTACTGAATATTTTGCAGACTAGCAGCAGAGTTATGGTACCCCATATCTCAGCTCCTGTGTACTTGCTGAATGTATCTCATCTTGCTCTGTGGTAGCTTTACTGCCTTACCTGTGAGATGGATAATTCCATGAACAGCAGTCATGCCTTGGATTTGCACTGCAGACATACCTCTACTAGGAGAGGTATTAGACTTGTTAGCAAGTGCCATACACTGCACGAATTAACATTACATTTTGGAAGATCCACTTAGGATAAAAAAAAAAAAAAAAAAAAAAAAAAAAAAAAAAAAAAGTTAATTCACAGCATTTGCCATCCCCATAATGATTCTACCTATAATGAGAACAGGATTCTTGTAGGATGAAAAAGAGCTTTTAGTTTTAAAATGGTGATTTACCTGCTTCATACACAAACAAAAAAAAACCCCCAAACAAACAAAAAAACAAAACATAACAACAAAAAACAACAACAAAAACCCCAAACAACAAGACAAAATACTTTGTTTTTTTCAAATAAATATCCTGTTCTTCTATACATGCAAGTGTTTTTCTTAACCACTTTTTCCCTTGGTTAATAGCCTGGTATATAGTATGTTCAATAATTCAAGACTGAGCTAAAAATGGGTTTGGTCTACTTTCTTGGAATATCCTCTGGGAGTATAGAGAAGAGAGCTGGAGAAGCAATTATTTCATGCTGCAGCTGTATATTTAACTGCTTTCTTTCTCACTCAAGTGGCATCTGCATTCTCACAGCTGAGGTAATGGAGGAAGCTAGGACTCTTAAGTGCATCTGTGAGTCGTGGGAGGTGATTATCACAGCAGTCAGAAATTTACCTCCTTTGCACCAGGCAGTTCTTTGTATGGACTGCTTTGGATTAAAGTGTCCATTCTTCAACATACATTATCATCTGTTTGCTAAGGTCTTGATTAAAAAGTTAATTGATTAATCAACTGACTGAGGCCTTCATGCGTCTGAGGGAATGGAGAGTGCTATATGATTTGCCTTATTTCTGGAGCATATCTATACAGGCTGAATACAGGACAAGCATTGTGACAAGAGGCTACTTCCAGCTGATCATTTCTCCAGTGGAAATACTTGTACTTGGGGAATCAATAAATGACTCATTTCTTTCGGAAAAGTCTCCTTGGAATTAGCCTTTTCCTTCAATTTATTATGGGCTGGCTTAGTGACAATCACAGAGTAAAACAACCCTAGCAGCATGAGGAAAGTGTAAGATGCAGGATGCAAAAGAAAAAGAATATCAAGAAGACTCTGGTCTAAACTGATGTGTACCTTGTGTGTGAAAGACCATCCTACGTCCTTGACAGGGCATTTCAGCCACTTACCTCCAAACACCAGGACAAGAGAAAAATTACTTCTGCTCTCTAATGTAGCCATGTAAACTTGCAGAACACTTCATCAGTAGATAAATCAGTTACTGACAGCAAAATTGCAGGAGCCCATGACCTATTACACTGAGGGTCTGATTCCTGGGGCTTACATATTCAGTGCAGAAAAGGCTTGTGTCAGTGACAGCTAAAGAGTTGTGTCAAACCAGCTCAACTCTCTTCAAGTTTCTAGAGCTAACAGGACATGCGTATATAACATTTTTGTAAGGTCTGAAGCTTTTCACTATAGAGGAAATATGAAGAACAGGTACAGCGCAGAAGTATGACCTTTGGCAATGTGACTGCTGAGCACAGTTTCAAAGTAAAAAACCAAAATACGCAAACAGCTTCCAAAATCATAAGGTTAAAGAAATGTAGAAAAATGCAGGTATTTTTAGTATACCTTTTCCCACAATTGACCCAAAATCCTTGTAGAAATGCAAGTAGGTTAAATATTTGCAGGTGGAATGTTGATAGTTACAGTCTGTGCCTCTTCAAAGTTTGCCAGCAGAGCACTGGCAGAAAAAGCATTTTGCAATGCTAAGAAGCTGAACTCAGAAGGCCTAGTTCTCTTCCACCAGTAGGAAACATGATGCTTTAAATTTTGCCAATTACTTTTTTATGATCATTGTTAATAAGTAATACTACAAAGACATGATTGAAGGTGACATACACTGCATCTAAGCTTTTAAACTATTATGAATGCTACAGAGACTCCATCTTCTATATCTTATTCAGCAACTTAGGTTAGCCTGATGAAGCCTCATTCCATTTTGTCTCAGTCTTTTCCTACTCCTTCAAGCTTCAGAAACCTTTCCAAGTATGTCTGCCTTTCACCAATGGCAGCAAATGCAAGAAAGTTGTTAACAGAATGTATTTAGATTAATAATCATGCCAGTTTGCCAGAGAGGCAACTGAGAATTCTGCAAAGGCAATCCAAAGTAAATTCCTTCATGACACGGGAAGAAAACAACCATCTCAGAGTGAGAAATCAAAGGTTTTTTGAAACCAGCAGCTGAAGAGTACTGCCTGAGGGGGAGCCAGCTCACAGCAGCACTTCCCCTGTATGCCCTCCCAGACAGCAGTGTTTTCATGCTAAAGGACATAATCAGAGGTTCTTTTTTTTTTTTTTTCCTTCCCATTTAAGGGTCTTGCTGATTTTGTTTTTCATGAACTTCTGCACTCTTCCCCTAAGCCCACTAAAATTACCTCATGGCTGTGAGCTCCATGGCTTTATTCATGAGAGAGGTAAAAAAAGTTGCTAGGTGGGGTTTCAGTTTTATGCCTTCTGTTTCACATCTTCTTTTGACAGAAGAGATGTAGATCACTGCCTTTCATATCACTCACAAGGATGCAGATCCTGTCATAGTGTCCCCACTTATCTCTTTTTCAGGTTGAAGTGCACAGTATGTCCTAGTTCTTCAACAGCCTCCAAGAAAGAAAGTTCTCCTTATGCAATGACAGGATAAAATTGAAAATGCTAGACAAAGTTGTCTTCAGTATTTCCTCAGTCTTGTTTCAAAAGGACAAACTCCAGAAGGCAGTTTCTTTCCTGTAAAGCTTTAGCTAAACAGTGCCAGATGGGATTGCACTTCCTGAGGTGTTAACAAGGACATGGCCTGTCCTCTCCAACAGCACAGGCCCTACTGCTTTCAGACAGCAACAGTTCAGTCTGTGCTATTGATCTGGAAGTGTCAGTTACCACATGGGGACAAGCCATTTTATCCCAGAGATATAAATAACAACATTGAGCATATGGAGAGGAGAGTGCTCTTGGTCTAGAAACAGCTTTGTATTTACAAGTTTAGTTTTTAACATCTGGTCCAGCTCACAATGACTGGGAGCAAGTCCTGACACTGGGATTGTTCCTTCTTATGTTCTTCTTCAGTCTTCTAGTACTTAGCTCTTGTGGGTTTCCGCATTGACCTTGTACTCATACTCAAGGTGAAGGCCACTCTAGCACAGATGTTGCTGTTACAAAACATGCTTCTCTGTTACCTCACAATACTATGTTACCTTCACTAAAGGCAAAAAAAAATTGGCCTACAGGCCCAACTGAAATCATAGACATGATGATTTGAATGTGCTTATTTGACAAATAGCTTATCAGCTACAAGCCAGGAAAAAATAAGGCTGCTAACAAATTTTGCCATCAGCATTCAGCTGCACTGCAAATTGTGAGTGGAAATAAACTGTGACCTTCTGAAAGTCTACAGCTAAACCAGGAAAATTTCAGGCACAAAAACCTTAGTGCATTTCCCAAAAACTTCAGTAAAAGTACTTTGTGGTTCATCAGAAAATTAATGTGTAACATATGTGTTGACGACACTTTCACTTCTGTTCTCTTCTGTGTCTGTACATTTACGTGTTGCATGCTTTTAACATAATTTCTTAGGACAAATGATAACTTTGAGAGAGGCAGTACTGCAGTACCCTACATCAATCTCTCTCAAACTTCAGGAAACTTTTATTTGTGTTTCTATTTTTAAGCCTGAAAGTTAGGGAGCTGGATTAAAACTGTGCATTTAAATAATTTTTTATTATGTGTCCCACGAGCGACTTCATCCAGTCCTTTATAGAGATGGGAGATCATATACTTCTCTGCAAGGCAGCATTTCAAATGCTGCACCATTTCTGCATGCACACGCTGTCCAGGTGTGTGTGGACACAGTGTGTGCATGCAGAAATGGTGAAATGAAATCTTCTCCAGTGGCAGGATAGCAGTGCCCTTGC
The DNA here is from genome assembly GCF_017590135.1 of Pyrgilauda ruficollis. NCBI lineage: Eukaryota > Metazoa > Chordata > Aves > Passeriformes > Passeridae > Pyrgilauda > Pyrgilauda ruficollis. The sequence goes on along the minus strand of NW_024528933.1, from coordinate 701,469 downwards.
CATGACAAAAGGGCTCTTTATTGCCACATAACCTGCCATGGCTGGAAATTGCTTTTGCACCAGTGATTCTTTATTTTCACCAGGGACTTGGGAACGCAGTTGGCAATGCGCACTTGCAGCCCAGAAAGTGCATTGTATCCTGGGTTGCATCCAATGCAGTGTGACCAGCAGGACCCATTTCCTTTGGTGTGGTGAGACCCCACCTGGAGTGCTGTGTTCAGGGAATGGCTTCAGGCTGAAAGAGAGTAGGTTTAAACTAGATAGCAGGAAGAAATTCTTGACTGTGAGGGTGATGGGGCTCTGGAACCAGATGCCCAGAGAAGTTGTGACCACCAGGACAGCAAAAATATTTAAGGTCAGGTTCAATCGGGTTCTGAGCATCCTGGTGTAGTGCAAGGTATCCCTTTCCACTGCAGGAGGTTTGGAATTAGGCGACCTTTAAGGTCACTTCCAACCCAGGCCATTCTCTGATTCTATGGAAGGAGCAGTGTGTACGCATCCAGAAAGTGTCCATCACCGGGCTTTCTCTGGGTACAGCATGGCCTGCTACCAAGGTCCTTCAGTCACCGGGGAGATAAGAAGATCAAGGCTGGTACTGCAGGCAGTAAAGATGTACTGATCCCTCAGAATTTGAATAAGCCTGAAAGGCTTTTTGCTCGTGAGCTACTTCTTGAGCAGACCGCCGCGCTTCCGTGACTGCGGCGCGATCATCTGCAGCGCGATCATCTGCAGCGTTTTACCACCACCCAGCGGGGACCGCGGGGACAGCCCGGGCCCGGGCACCGCCGGGCGCATCCCTGCAGAAGCACCACCTCCCACTGGCCCCGGGGATTCCCGCAGAGCTCCTTTTCCCACGGCCGCAGGGGTGTTTGTTCGCCCGCCGTGGGCGCGCCCAGCTCCCGTCGGTATCCGCTGGGGGTACACACCCGCGCTCACAGAACACGGGGCTCTTCTTTAGGAAGGGTGCTTCCCTTCTTTTTCATGTCCAGTGAAAGTTTTGACTGTTGATTGTTGTAATAATACTAACAACATTAATAATACTAACACTAATACTAATACTAATAATAATAATAGAAAAAACCAACAACATAACCAACAACAATGTGGTGTTTTTTGCTTTGATTTTGTTACTTGTGGGTTTTTGAGGTGGAGTTGAGTTGGATTGGGTTCTGGAATTTTTTTTGGATGGAGATGGGGTGGTTGGTTGGTTGCTTGGCTCATCTGTCATATGTACATCTTCACAAAAGAAATTACTGACCTTTGGAATTTCATGTGGTGTGTTGGCCTACTGATACATTTTTGAAATTTTGGTTATTACCAGATTTTCATTCTCTAGCCACTTCTTAGTCTAAGCTGTAAAAATGGCTACTTTGACAGTCCCACCCGGAAACCATGTGTAGTGACTGCAAACACAGGACCATATTTTCTTGCTGGTTGCTGTCATTCTCTAGTGGTTAAGACACTCACAAGAGCTAGATGGTTGCTTTTTTGACCCGGTAAACTGTGAAAATCTAAGCTTGAGGCATCCTGCACACAGCTCCCTCAATATTATGTGTGCACAAAACAATGCTCTTTCTCTGAAACACCTCTACTCTGAAACCAGGAGATGTATTGCCTTGCAGTAGGCTGCACCAAAGATACTGTGCTGGTCTGCATGTAAAGCTTGGTAGCCACAGTAATAGAAGGATTTATTAGATTTCTTCTGGCTTATTAAGACAAAGCTAACAGAAGTGGCCAGATGTTGTAGCAGCATGTGGGGACCATAAGAATGATCATATCACATCAGATCAAAGCTCCGTCCTGTTTAGTGGTTCTGTTTCCAAATGTAACCAATAGCAGATGCCTCAGGAAGACTAACAACGCAGGCACGTACAGCTACTTTTACAGTCTGCACACTTGTACAGATCTTCCTGATCTCTGAACCTGACGGAGCACACTGGCATTTTGTAGCCCTCTGTACTTCAGCTTCTCTTCCCTGCCACAGGCAAACTTTTAATACCCATTGCTGGCAGAGATACAGAGTTCCAGTTTGATTGTATACATTTTGCTCTGAAACCCTTAGTTCTTGTTTCCATTTGATGTTTTTAGGATGAAACAGTAAACAAACTCCTTTTCTGGCAGCAGATGGTATAACAGATTTCTTTTATCCTCCCTTTTTCATTCCTTTATGAAGTAAAGCATCTAAACAAAGAGTTTTCCACACATGAAAACCATCATATAGGAACACCCTGGCTACACTTTTACTTTTCCTAGCATTCCTGTACCTTTTTTTTTTTTGAGCAGAGAAACTCTGGACGACACCAGAAATATCATTATACTTGTGTCTGAACAAATGAACCACATGCAACAAATGGAATCCATTCCTTTGTGGAAAGATGTGCTTGGTGAAAAACAACAAAAAAAAAGTTGTGTGGGACCCAATCCAGTATTGCAGCTATTAAACCACAACCTCAGTTTGGAGGGCAGCAAAAGTGGATTAAAGCCACCAATTCACAGATAAGTGTAGGAAAAACACAGAATACTGGTGGGTTTTTTATAGTGATATCTCTGCTGAAATAAGAAAAAAAATACACAAGGAAACTATTTTCTGGGATGCTCTCTTTATATCTCAAGGCTGCATTGTGGCACCTCTTCAGGTTTAGCAGGTTAACACATCTACAAATTTACAGGCTCACTACATCTGATAAAATATAATTGCACACAATGAGGCACACAGTAATTAATTTTTTTAATGCAGATAAGTAAAACACTTCTTTCTTGTAATGGAATATTTTTGGGTTTAAAGGAAGCACCATGGTTCTTGAAGTAAGTATTTCTATGCACAGATTAAAAACATTTCCCCTTAATTGCCATCTGTTTCCAAAGACGGTTCTTTTTCTTCTTGACTGGCACTGAAGCACCTAGGAATATCACACTTTGAAAATTAGAACTACTGGAATAGTCTCACATTTACTGATTTACTTTCTTTTATATATTAAAGAAACATGAGCTAAAACAGCAATACTCTGTTCTGAAAAAATAGACCTCTACCATATAAGGAAAAAAATAATTCCCTTGGACTGTAACTCCAGGGGGACACCTTCTACTTATTACTTTTGGCTTCAGGAACCTTCTTTATACTGTCAACGTGTAGGTGCTGTACTACATGATGGAGCCTTTTGGAAGGAGCCTGTAACCTCTAGGCTGTGAACAGCTGCAAAGGCAAGTCCTAGATCCTGCAGTCGTATGTGCAAAGTCAGGGACTTTAAGGAAGGCTGTTATAAAAATATCCAAATAACAAGATCACCATCTTCTCTACCCTTGAGAAACATTAATACTAGAAAATACTAGCTTTCTCTCTGAAGTCCTATTGAACTGTTTCCTGCACTATTAGGTAAAACATTCCACCACAAACTGCCTCTCAAAAAGAGAATACCTGAGCTCAAAGAGTTAATAAAGCATGTATTTGAAGCAGGGTATTAGAGGCTCGAGGGAGCAGATATGATTCTCTCTACCGTGGGATTTGAGGCAGGAAGAAAACAGACATCTAACGTCACTGAGAAAGCAGATAAACTAGACAACAGATCAAAACTGCCACAGGCAAGAAACATGGTACCTTCCAGAAAAAACTGTTTCATAGAAGTAGATCGGTGAGAATGTTGGACAATAAAGTGACCTTAATATCATGTGGAAGGTCAAGACTATCTCACATCTAATATCCAGGGTCATAATTTCAACTACCTCCATGTTGCAGGGAGGATGATAAATTCTCAGTGTTCTCATCCTGGAAAAAAAAAAAAAGAAAAAAAAAAAAAAGGAAAAAAAAGTCAATGTAATTTACAATAAAGAAATAATTGAAAAAAAAGGTAGAGGAGTTGAAGGAAGGGTGGCTTTCTTTGCCAAACACAATATAAAAAAAACTAAAGGGATATGAATGGAAAAGTTATACTTCTTTGTATATTTGGTTCAGTCTTTTCACTATTTTCCCTCAGATCTTATTTGGATATTTGAAGGAAGTCCATACTGCCCAAGAGCTGTGGACTCTAGTGTGGCCAGGAGGAGCACAAGCTGAGAACAGAAGGTACACTCCATTTGGGGAGAACCAGAAGGGATACTTCTTCCAGTTTTTGTAATATTTATGATGGGAGCCAGGCCTGGGAATTGCGATATTTATTTTGAAAGCTCCGTGGTGCAGGGAAAAAATAGGGTGCTGAAATTGATCTCTTCTGAAACTACAAGTTGTTATACTATGTTCAATATCAAAATTATTAACACCAAAGTGCACTGGTCTTAGTCACATGGAAAGGTGGGAGACTTAATAGAGTAAAAATTATCTAAGGCTTATACAACAATAAAGTATACATAGTCTGTCAAGTCTGCAGGTTATTAGAATTCTGGCCTTTAGTCCAGTACCCATCTAAATATATTTAATCAAATTGATAAATAAGTTAGCTATATTATGGCTAATATCACTGGCATATTTAACTTAGTAACTGTCTGTTTTACACAGTGATTTTCAAACAGTTTAACATCGTATACCAAAAGGGACCACTATGTATAACAGTACTGTCAGTTCAGGCAAGGCATATCCTTCACCTTTTTTGATTCATAAGGAACAGTGTTAAGACAGTTATTTCTCAAGCTCTGGATAAAAGGAATGTCAAAACAAGCCTGTATTTGTGATCACACTGTGTGACTTTCCTGATCATTTCTTATCCGGTGTTTAGAGAAGACTCAGCACATTTGAGGTGGGAGAAGGAAGGAGGGGGAAGAAGCTTTATAATGTCTGGGAGTCTGCAGCCAAACAAACTTACATCCTGGCTGATTTAAAAGGTAATTTAGTTTGGAGCTTTTCACTCAGCACCTGGTAAAAGATAAACCAGCATAAGACATTAAAGAAAGTTCATTTTGAGCAAGCCAAACTCTGTGCTGTATTCCTCTAGGAATTTTTTGTAATAAATGTCCATATCTTTGTCTTCAAGAGTCTCCTGAAATGTGATTCTGCTTGTCTAAAACACAAACAATATCTCCAGGGGTCTGTAAGTGGTAGGCTGAAATTTAGAGTTGGTAGCCAGGGATTAAGAAATGAACTCCATTGCAAGCCAAAGACTCACCTCCACAGATCTATTAGTTGCTGTTGTTTCACCAAGGTAGTGTGTAGCATGCACACACTGTGATTACTGGAGGGAAGGTGAATCCGGTTGCTCAGTGCCGCCCACTGCTCAGGGATTATGTGGATTTTTAACAAGTTCGTCTCCCAGCGCAAGATATTTATTGACCTTGATCTTGATAGCTCAGAAGCTGCACAGTAGAAGCAAAAGGCATGTTATGTGTGTTATTAATGTTTCTCAGTGCACCCTACCAGGAAGCTCTGTGTAGCGCAGTGGGAACCCAGAAGTGACACCGGAGTCCCATAGCGGCTTTCCAAGTCAGTCAACACCAGAGCAGACTATTCTGAACGGAAGGAGAAGGCATGATAAGAAAGCTGAGCTGTTAATGCCTGCTAAGAAGCTCCAGTGCTACGCTTGCTGCCTGAGAACGGAGCACGACAGCAGTGCCTGTCACCAGAATAGCTGGGAGCTGAGGGCCACTGCCACAGCTGTCCTGGCTTCTCCCACACAGCACAGGCTATGTAGGCACACTGATTCCAACGTGTTGCTTTTGGAAAGCCTCGTGGAGCAGGTCTGTACTGCCCAGGGGCATTCAGACCAGGCCAGAATAAAGTGCAAAGGTTAATGGCTTTGCTGATTAGAGCAGCTGTAATCGAGTTAAGGACCGTGCTTGTTATTCACTTAAGGTTGTGCTTGACTTAAATCACAAGGAAGTCCGTGTGTGGCTCTCCCCTTATCTCTGCCAGAGGAAGGGTAAAAGGCTCCTGTTACCTTAAGAGCACTTGTGAATATCTTCGTGTTGTGAGCCACCCGAGTGTAATAAGGCCACCAGACCCTTTCTGCCTGAGCACCTTCAGATAACTCTCTTCAGATGTCTGCAGGGAAAGTGTCAAGGCTACCACAAAAACACATAAAATGCATTTTCACAGGAGATGTGTGATCCTGCAGTGAGGGGAGGTCAGGGTGTCTGGAGAAAGGACTGTAAAAATCTTTAATGAGCAATGGCTTCTCCAGGGAAGAAACAGGGACAGAAGAAAAGCCAGAGGCAGCTGCAAAATCCCTTGATGTGGTTACAGCCATGAACCCAAAAGTGAGTTTGTTTTTTCATGGTGGTCATGAAAGAAGGAGATTCAGCACATTGTGCACACCCATTGTGTCTACCTACCACTGTCAGTTTCTGAATATTTCACTGTTTATGAAAGTGGAAACAAATCACAAGGTTTTATTTATTACTGATATAGTTTACCAATAATGCTTCCAGTTTTGGAATTTGAAGAAAGACTACAGATCTGTTACATTTTAGAATTTACATTTTAGAATTTACAATTTAGAAATTTTGCTGTCATTTTGCTGGATTTTGGCAGCTGTTGAAAAAAAATCATGTTTATAAAATAAAAGTAAGAGTTTTAAAATGGTGATTTCACTACTTGCTTGCATATCAGTTTACATTTTGTGCATACCTATGCTTTATGTATAAAGAAAGAGAGGTAATTAAGCTTCTTCTACCTATCTGAAACAAAAACATCCCTGAAGATACTGAAAGATTGAATCTGGTTTTTCCCCACCAGTTTTAAGAAATTCTAAACCCAGATATTTAAGAGACATTTTGGAGCGAAAATAAAATGTAAACAGCCATCTACATACATACACACAGGTGCAGAAATGCATGCACACACATCTCTGCCCACAAATACATACCACATGCTAATAAGATACTAAAATATTTATATTTCACTTGCCGTGCTAATGTTTTAGCAGCTTCACTAGAAACCTCATCCTTTGTAACCTGGTATTATTGTAACCTTTGCATTATTTCAGTGATACTGGTTTTTTTCATGCTTAAATGTAGTCCTTGCACTCTCACACTCTTTCACATTTATGCACTCCTTACACTTTTATATGTTCCTTAATGATTATTCCCACCCTTGCAAATGCTGCTTTGAAATCAAGGCACTCATGCCAGCTTTCTGTTATGCTAGCAAATAAATTCTTAAATTTTTCCCACATTAGCTTATGAATAATCTGTTCATGGTTAATTTATCTCCATTCTTTCATGCCAATTGCTTAGAACGCCCTGCATGTATTTCACTACTACACCTCCCTATGATGTCTTTTCTTCTTAGTACTAATTTCTTGAACAAACACTGAAACTGACTGAGAGCTGCTCCTTGAAGACCACAGGTGGTGACAGGTCTGAGGGATGTACATGAATCCTTGGAAAAGAAAATCAAGCCATGGGATAACATTTTAACTCTTGGTTCTAAAAGCTTAGCAACAGCACATGTGTGACTCCATCTATTTCAAATGTGGTTTAGAAAATCTTCACAGTAAATCTCACCTTGCAAAGGACTGGTTTGGTGATCAGAACATTTGCACTGCCTACAATGGTTTTATGATGTGACCTATCCTTCATGAGCACTGTTCACTGTTGTAATAGGCTAGTAGACTACACTGCCAGTAGTAGATCTTCAGGAAGGTAATGACCATCTAATCAGTGAGTTCAAAGTGTTCCTTTATAAGTATATTGATCCCTTACCTTCTCTTCTTGCAGAGTCCAGCAGAGCAAGGGAAACTGAGTAACTAGCTCCTGGTTTTATTGTGATCCTGGTCATTCTAAGAGTAATTTCCTTGTCTTTCAGGGAGATAAAGAGGCATACGTTGTGTGGGCAGAAGATTCTGTGTTCTTGTCAATGGCATGGGCCACAGAGGTCAATGGCATTCGGGCAAGCCCGCCTGAAAGACCCTATAAATTTTCAATGGTGAACGAGACAGGTTTAAAGACTGGATATGTTCTGGCTGTGCAAGAGGAAATATAAAAATGCCACTTACTAAGAGGAAACAGAATATTAAGTCTCATAAAAACCTTTAAGAGGCTATATTGTCTCCCCAATGGAAGAAGAATTCTACCCACTCAGGTTTTGTTTGACTGGAAGGACACATAGAAGGACACTTGATATTAATGCAGAGAACACAAGTGAGCCACCAAGGCAAAGCTAAAGCTTTCTTTCAGACTCCTCTTCTGCCCCAATTCTTCTTTGGTCACCACCTATTTAGATGCAACTCCTTTAGCAGAAGAATTTTGTCACTGACATGGTGATGAAAACTTCTACTATACCTCCTTTCTAGATGTTTATCACCGTCTGTTTCAAAATAAAAGTGGACACAGGTCCAAAGTAATACATATAGTCCCACTCTGTTTAGGAATAAAAGTACAGTTTCATGAACTATGAATCCAGATTAGGTTATGCTCGTAAAAAAATTATTCTTGACAGAAAACAATTTGGGACTCTTTTCTACAGCAACACACTAAGGCAGGTCTTAAAATGCCTTGACTAGCTTACCTGGATATACAAGGAATAAAATATTCCTCTCTTTTTTCTATTAATAGTACTGGAATAGTACTGGATATTTGAAATCAATTTTTGTATGAATATATAATAATATATATACTGAAGAAGTGCTGTGAAGACAGAAATGTTTGGTATGCAAGGAGATGGGGACCCTTTTTTACCTTACTGTCTTTGGAGTGTGCCCAATTCACTTTTCAGCCATACATTGTGAAGTGCTAGCCGGCAGCATAGTTTTGTTGTCATTTTTCACAATGGCAGCGAATCTGAAAGACAGTTGTGAGCTTCTTCAAAAACTGATTCAAAAATATAGGAAATAGGAAATTGAGCTTGGGTTTTTCAGATTCCCAAGTAATTTAATCCCATCGCACATTGCTCCATATTTTGATAATTTTGATTTTCCTGTGTGATCTGCATAAAAACACACATAAGTCAGCTTATAAGCCAGTCCTACAATCTAATGTAAAACCCCCTTTAGAAAAAAAGTAACAGTCAAAAAAGGATACCACAAATCAAAGAAGGACACCATAAATCTTGGGATCTGCTCAGGATCTCCTCTAGGATCTAGTCTCAGCATTCTGAGGAATTGCACTACATTGATCTGTATTTTCTATATTTGTTTCAATTTTTTGGAAACTGGGATCTGCAAAATTTCCTTCATCTTTAGTGATAACAGGAGCATATTCCTACAAGAGAGCATTCCTGTAATTTCATATTTGCAAAATCTATTGGCTTATAATTTTGGTTTGCTTCTTCTGTTCATTTCTTGATGCACACGAGGACCAGTGCTTGCTTCCTCTTGATCAACCACATACTTTTAAAAATGTTTGACACGGCTCTCTGGCAAGGTCAAGTGTGATCTGCAGAGGTGCAGCTAGAGTGAGGAAATGATGAGAGAGAAAGACCACATAACAACAGATGGAAAATTTGGGACACATTTAAAAAAATTTATAGTTTCCAGAAAACTCAGTTGGACACCAAACGGAAAAATTTCCAAGCAAAAAGACAGTGCATATGCACATGGTACTCATCTGCTGTAGTTTCAGAGAGTTGTCACATATTTTTGGGGGGTAGATGAGGACTGTTTGGAAGTGGACAATTTGCCCAACCCCTGTAACCCCAGAGGCTGTTGAGAGACTGGATACCACAGGCTCAGAGTACAGCTTTGAGCCTTCTTCACAGCACTGATGGGAGATTTGTCAAATCTGAAAGTGTTTTCTGTCTTATCAAACTTTCTTGTTTTAAACTGATAGAAAAGTATGGATGCAGACCAAAAGGATTACCTTTCCCACCGTGGCAAACGTGGTCGATGTACCTACCACGTATACACCCAACTAGAGTAAATAACCAGTGAGTTCTGTTGGGAGATTACATGTCTGAGATGTCAACAGAGGGTTTGAACTAAGAAAAACAAGAAGTGAACCAGTGTTGAAGGGAGCAGTAATGTAAGCAATAGATCTTCACATTTATTAAATCTTACGAATAAGCCATTTTAGAATTATATATGTCTCATGATATATTTTCTCTGTGATATACGTATATATATCACAGAGAAAATAGAGACAGAATGGCATAGCATATCTAGGTTTGATTTCCTCTGAGATTTTTCAATATCATTTACAGATGTGAATTTGAGACCAATATTTAAGATGTAAAAAAAATATCACATTTTGAAGAAAAGGAGACATGCAGCTGAATGGTCTTTCCCCCAGCTGCTTTTCTTTGACTTCAAGAGTCAGAACACCACAGAAGAAATAATTTGTTCTGTAGAGTAACCATTTGTCAGAAACAAGGAGGAGGGACAATAAATTGCAAAGCAAGGTCAGAGCAATTTTGCTTCCAACTTCTCTGATTTACTGACAATATGTTTTCTTTTGTCTAAGGAGAGATGGAAGGAAACTTTCTTCAAAACTAAAAAAAAAAAAAAAAAAAAAAAAAAAAATGCAATTTTTTTTTGGGGAGTTAAGGGGAGAGAGAAGGAAACTTTTTTCAAAACAAAAAAAAAAAAAAAAAAAAAAGAGAAAAAAACTGCAGTATTTCTGTGAGGGTGAATTATCAGATATGCAGAATGACCCATTCATACTGCTTTTTTAAGACATTATGTATCTGTATCCCCCTCAATTAAAGGGATTTTGTTGGAGGAAGATTCTTAGTTGTCTGACTTCTAGAGGCCTACATTTTTCTTCTGTTCCCTTCAAATTGTAGACAATATAACCTTATTTCCCTAAGTGGGATCAATCAATTAGTGTGCATAGCACACATCTCTATTTAAAATAGTTCATTTTGCCTGATTTGAAAATATAAGAAGATGGAAAAAAAGCACTCTTGCAGACAATGCATTATGTTGTTATTTATTATTTTGCTATAACTATTCTGATAGGTGATAAATGATGCCTTAATGGTATTTGCTTCACTGAAGTTCATGAAGTGAGTATGGGGTAGCATACTAGAAAGTAGCTACCCAAGACTGGGCAACACAGGTGTGAGCTGTATGGAAAGAAATTTGTTCTCACTGGTTCTAGGCCCTTATACAGTGTCATTGTGGGCTTCAGCAATTTTAGAACAGCTTTGCTACATAGCATGGCTGAAGAATTTGTAATGTCCAAGCTTCATGAATGCTAAGTTCTTCCAGAATCCTGTAACTGGTTTATAAAATTTCTCATCTGAAAGATTTTGTGTCTGTAAAGGAGCTTATATATTGAATCTACAGTGTTGGTGAATCATTTCATCTTGTGCTGTTCATTACATAGAATTGATTTCCTAATCTAACATAGCTATAAATTCTAAAATTAACGTAAATTTTAAAATTAATCTTAATTTACCCCAATGACAACTTCTGGCGATCCATGTAGCCTACCTCTAATATATGTTTTATCAGACTTTTTCAAATAAAAAAAAAATGTTTTCAAAACTGCTACAATATGGATGTTGAATAATGAAATATTAAAAGGGATTTTTTCTTCAACATGCATTTTTCCACTGTTATTACTTAACAAACTGAAAAATATAATTTTTCAGAACAGCATAATTATATCAAGATTTCAGGCTTGGTAGTAGTGACATCTTTGCAGAAAATAACTTTGGGCACTGGAAAAATCATCCAGAAGTGAACAGTTTACACACTCTCTGGAAAACATGACAGTAAGTTGTGTAATCAGACAGAACATAATTTAATTATCTATTCTAGCCTACATATATTTAATGTGTTCTATATTACTTTTTTGTTTATTTTTATTCCACCATAATTCAAGATAAAATTAATTTTAAATCAGTGTTTCAAGTTCAGGGATAGAAACAGCTAAGCCTAATTAATTTCCAAGGTAAGCCTGGAAGCAAGGTGAAAGTCAGTCAACAGTATCAAAGTATGTAGGTATCTATCTGGGACTGTGGCCCAAGGGCACCAAAAGGCATGATCATTTTTCCACAGCTAGTGAAGCTAAGTATGTTATGAGATGGCAACAGTGAATGATTTTTTTCAGCCTGAAACACAAATATCAGGATTTGTGGCTATAATCATAAGGAATGCAATAACAATTCTACAGCCCTATGCAATCCCAAACCAATGTGTGCAATGCTTGCTCTGGCTTTTGTTCCGCATCACGTCTGAATGCTCCATCATCTGTCCTTGACAAAGGGTCTCCTGAAGTTGGGACCTGAAATTGTTTTCCTGTAATAGGACTGGTTCTGAATACTTCAAGTATGATCATAAGAAATTATATTAAACAATACCACATCTTTATTTTTTTGGCAAATTGTTTTGTACTCTTTGCTAGAAAATGCCCATGAGGCTGCCTTGCAAACACTTCACTATGAGGACTGTATGCACACCATACTGTATTCACTTACATGTGACAAGTACTTTGCCAATAAACAATAAACTCTAACACAGACACAATATTTTCTGCCAAAATAAGCCCAAGCAAATACTTGTCTCTCACTGAATTTCAGCAGGGGAGAAATTCAAGCCAGGGTGACTTAACAGTTGAACAAATGTAAACACTTGGGGGTCTGAGAGCCTGATTCATGATTTTGGACATAAAACAGCAGAAAGCAGTACTCCACCCATCTGTGCACCATTATGCAGCGGCAGGACTAAATTCCAGATCCTCACTTGCCCAGCAGATTTTGGCAATGCTTTGGCTTGGTGTAGCATGGCAACAAAGCAAGGCCTACTACAAGCTTCCTTTATCAAGGAGGTAGGTGTTAGATGTCTCAAACTCATGTACCACTCTGTCTCTAAACAATGCAAGTGCACAATCAAAACAATCTAGTAAGGGCATGATGCATAGAGATAACTATATCATCAATCTCAATCCCATTCCCAGTGGAAAAAATACTTTAACTAAAAAAAAAAAAAAAACAAAAACAAAAACAAAACAAAAAGAAAAAACTAAAAAAAAACCCCAAACAAACAAACAAAATAAAAACAGAGAAATAAATTTAAAAAATTAATTATTAGTAATTGTTGCGACAAACTCTCCATGTGTGGAGACACGAGGCTTGACTCCATTTCAGAAAGCTGATTTATTATGTTAAATATTATATTAAAATACTACATTAAGACTATACTAAAAGAACAGAGAGATCAGAAGGCTACAACAAGAATAGAACAGAATAGAATAGAATAACAAAATCCTGTGACTGCTCACAGCCTTGGCACAGGTGGCCATGATTGGTCATCAATGGAAAACAATTCACATGGACCAATCACGGATGCACCTGTTGCATTCCACAGCAGCAGACAGTAATTGTTTACATTTCTCTCCTGAAGCTCCTCAGCTTCTCAGGAGAGGAGAAATCCCAGCAAAGGATTTTTCATAATATCATGGCTACAGTAATAATTATTACTAAAATTATCACTAACTGGTGATGCTGTTGCTAGTTTCTAGAGACTGAACAAACCCCTAACAGACCCAGGCATTCTCCCCAGATCAGCACTGAAGTGAAATAAAACTCTGGAAACCATTACATTCTCTTGTATCCTTGCGTTTGGACTTCACTTTTGTCCTCCAACACATTGTGACTTGTATTTTCTTTCAAATTAGGTATAGAAAGTGTCTCTCTCTGGCGACCTCGCCACAAGATTGTCTAAATACAGAAACAGAATCAGGGAGACAAGGTTCCCACTGTTTCCAGGCTCTTCATCACACTGTTGCACAAAAAGCCGAGCCTATATTGCCTTCTTTTGCCAGCAGAGGACGGTACGTTATCTGCTCAAGCGAGACCTGCTGCCTTAGTGGCAATCCCTGAGGCGTCCCCTGCAAACCAGTGATACTTGCTCTGCTTTCTAGAATATCAGGACAAAGAAATGCAGAGAGATTATCTCGTATTTCTTGACTTGGTCTATAAGCTTATTTAGTTTATTTACTTTTAGCCGGTCTTTTTTACTCCAAGGAAGGTTTTCCTCTGTGCATTTATTGCACAAAATAATAGTAGACACTATGGAGACTGATTTCTCTCTCTGCAAACAGTGATGGCACAGACCATAAAGACTGTAGTAAAGGGTCCAGTTCTGAGGAAGCACTCGCATGAGCTGCCATGGGAGCTGGGATCTCAACAGCAATAGTACCAGTTATGTCCCATGAATAATTTTTGGGCAGAATTTTACACTGTGCATGTATGCATCACTCTGTTCATGTGTTTTGGGAATACATCACAAGTCATGTATGAGGAAAGCTATTGAGATAGATGCGTTTTAAATAATTGCACAAACTTGTAGCTCCATGGAATTCATTATTTCCTCTTTAGTCCTATCAATAGTACTAAAGAAGATTTCTGAATGAAGAATACACATTGGGCCTCCACAAGAGCATAAAATTAAAATCATATGTATTTTCAGTGTACAAAAAAGCTACATAAAAACTACTGAATTTATAGGCCCAGAGTTTCAGTTTACAAAATATCAAGTACACAGGGAAATAATGGCTGGTTCCTGCAGTTTTGACTTTCTTCAGTACTGGTCTAGGGAGAAACAGTTTTTGTATAAAGAATTTTATAGGCATTAAAACATGGAAACTCTTTTGAAGTGGATTCAGACCTACAAATAAAAATATACATGACACTATTTCCAATCTCTTTAGCTTGCAATTTCTTTCTATAACACAGTTCAAAACAATAGCCATCACAATTTCTTGTGGGTGTTTTTAATTTTTATAATATAATTGCCAAAAATTAGAACTCTAAAATGTATAAGATTTGACAAGTAGCATTTCAGTTATTATAAGTGGAAATTATCTTAATGAGCACAGTTAAAATAATATTAAACTAGGCAGTGACCAATTTCTTCCTAAACCTCTATGTCATCACAGATTATTAGGTAGTCAAATATTGGCAGAATCCTTCATTTGAGGGATCTAATACCCTCACAATAAATCTGTAAAAGTACAACTCCCTTTTCTGTAATAAAATCAAATTAAAACCATCATCAATAGATTCTAAGGGTGAAAAATTATAACAAAAAAACAGGAAAAATTAAGTAAGGTAAAAGTCCAGATCGTCAAACACTCCACAGAACTAAATGCTTCACAATGTTATAATGAGAGATTATGTCACTGTTTGTGAGGCACTTAGTTCTGCCACTAGTGTTCAAAATTGAGATAGAGAAGTTTCAGTATTTCTCGCATTGGCAGTTATCAAATAAAATTTAGATTAAAAGTGAAGAACATCCCAGCCATAACTGAGCTGTCAGTCATAGCTGAACTGTATTTGTGAAACTCAAAGTGAATTGAATACTTAGCATTGCTGAAAGGGGTACTGTGTGAGTTGTGTTCAGCTTGACAAATAGAGACCATAGAGGAGGTGAGGGGTCATTTATAGGGGTCGTTGAATAAAATTACAAAGAAACCAACTTCTCTTTAGAACTGTCAGAAATGCTACTTTTGGGTAATAGAAAATCAGGCCATTTAAGAAATCAAGCTACTCCAGGCTCCTTAGAAATGTACTTAATTGAACTACTTAATAAATTTGCCTATGAACACTAAACTGGGAGGAGGTGTCGAATCCCTCAGAAGCAGAGAGGACCTGCAGAGGGACCTCAACAAATTGACGAACTGGCTAATCACCAGTCATATGAAATTAAACAAGGGAAAGCGCCAGATTCTGCACCTGGAATGGGGCAACACTGGAGGTGTGTATAGACTGGGGAAGGAGCAGTTGGAAAGCAGTGCCATGGAAAGGGACCTGGAGGTCCTGGCAAGCTGAACATGGGTCAGCAGTGCCCTGGCAGCCAGGAGGGACAGCCCTGTCCTGGGGGGCATCAGGCACAGCATCACCAGCCAGGCAAGAGAGGGGATTGTCCTGCTCTGCTCTGAGCTGGGGCAGCCTCACCTCCAGTGCTGGGGGCTGGTTTGGGCACTGCAATATAAGAAAGACATTAAACTGTTAAAGAGCATCCAAAGGAGGACTGCAAAGATGGTGAAGGACTTTGAGGGGAAGCCAGTATGAGGAGTGGCTGAGGTCACTTGATCTGTTCAGCCTGGAGAAGAGGAGACTGAGGTCTCCTCTTGTAGCCTGCAACTTTCTCCTAAGTGGAAGCAGGGGTGCAGACATTGATGTCTTCACTCTCATGACCAGTGACAGGTCCTGAGGAAATGGTATGAAACTGACTCAGGGCAGGTTTAGGTTCTATATCAGGAAAAGAGTCTTTCCCCAGAAGGTGGTTGGCCACTGGAACAGCTCCTCAAAGAAGTGGTTACAGCACCAGCCTGAGAGAGTTCAAGAAGTGGCTGGACAATGCTGTCAGGCACATAGGGTGGTTCTTGGGCTGTCTTGTTCACAGCCAAGAGTCTGATCCTGATGGGTCCTTCCAACTCAGCATTTCGATGATTTTGTGATTGACCCCAGAGTGAAAGGCGGACACATTGCTGACATGGGAAAGAAAGGTACAGATAGGAGAAGGAGGCAGCAGAGAGATAAGAGCTGTTGGAGGCTGGGGTGACTATACTGGTGCTTGGAGGAAAGCTAACCCTATAAGGCAGAGACGCTTTTCCATCAGGCAGTTTCTTGTTGTGAACAGCGTCCCTTTTTAACTGTCCTGTTGCAAGGGATGAACATTACCTGAGAGAAATATAGAAATATCCATCTTCTTTAAAAATCAATTTAAAGTCTTGTCATTTTGGTTACAGCTCTGTTTCAATGAGCCTTGACCATCTGGTGTTAATTGAGGTGTTTGAATACCTCATGAAAAACAAACTTATGAATCTCTATGTTTTACACTTCTGAAGTACTTCCAAGTGCATTAAGTAGCAGTGGGTTTTGCTGCTAAAATTGCAAAGCAGAAAAAACCTTTTGTGATTTTGGGGTGATTTTCTTGGTTTGGTTTGGGTTTTTTATTTGTTTGTTAAGGTTTTGGGGGGGTTGTTTTTGTTTGGTGTTTGTTTGTTTGGAGTGCTTTTTTTATTTGGTTTGGGTTTTGTTTCTTTTTTATTCTTAAAAATCCAACAGTTTATGTTAACTTCACCTTTTCTCCTCCAAGGTTCTCTCATGTCAAGAGAAACAGGTAAGGGTTATTAAATACTCAGAAATAAATTAGTATGGTACTTCTCCAACCTGACTCAGCATGGTATTTATATTTGTGTTCTATTTAGGAAAGTTGCATGCTCATAAAGAGAACCCTATCCTTGTACTATAGTCCTTAAGTACTTTTAGTTACATGAACAAAGTTACTGAAGAGAAAAACACAGGCCAATGCTGTATTTTGCTTTCAAGTATATTCTATTATTTCTTCTTTGTCAGCAGAGATTCTTGTTCAAAAATAATGTTGCCATCACAAACACTTGACATTTGAAATTTAAAAAAATATATAAATAACATTCAAATTATTTCCAGAATGCTCAAGGGGTGAGGATGAAGTTTCTTGCCTTTGATTGGAGTAAGTCAGTAGGGGCAACATGTTAAATTGATGAAAACTTATTTGGGAATCAAAATTAGTGCAACCTGAACCCACACTTTAAAACAGCAAAAACAGATCTATCTATCACTTGTCTCTAAGAAAAATATTTAACTCAATGTTACGTTCAAATCTGAATTTTCCCGGTAATGACACATCACAAATATTAGATACAAGAGCCAAAACACTAAAGTTCTTAGTATTTTTACCAAGAATACCTTTCTGTCAAAATCTTGCAAAGAGCATTGGTCAGTGTAGTGACTGTAATTAAACAAAGAAGAATCCTAAAAGTGAAACAAGAGCCGCAAAACTGTACTGTCTGTTCCTTAATGCACAAGCTCAAAATTCTATTTGGCTACAGGGAAGCACTCTCCTATTATCCAGGTGTGCATTTGTCTGTGGGGAAGCCTGCCAGCCAGCTGGCATACCTGACGTGATCTGTCCTGCCCTCCACACCTGGGAAGTGCTAGTGGGATACACGCTGACAAAACTGGGAAAGAAGCAAGTTGTCTTTTCTCTGACTGAGCTTTCTAAACTGTTTCTACTCAGAGGTGGCCCTCTTTCCCCTCAGGCCATTTATTCTTCACTCCACACTCTGCAACATGACTGTAGTGTCAGCCTGATACAAAATCCTGCAAGCTTGCTTTGCTCTGAACCTAATAATTTGTGTGGAGAATGCTTTTCCTTCAAACCCTGCAGGCACATTGCTGATGCCAAGAGTTTATTAAAATTGGTCTGATTATTCCGGCTGGTACTTGAGGATAGATGAGTTTACTGTGTCTAATTTTGAAAACCATCTTACGAATCAAAGATTTGAAAGATGGACTTACGTTTAAATGTTTTTAAGTTCCTCTTCTTTTGATCATTTGTAGTAAAACATGACAGAAAAGATGAAAAAATGTTAGAATGAAACACAGCAGACATGATGAAAAATACGGAAGGATGCTGTGAAAACTGAAACAGCGATTAAGAGAGGTTCTGATTTATTGCAGAGCATAAGTGGTATAGCCAGGGAAGGATTTTCCATCAACAAGGAGTGGATGAAACCCAGACTGTACTTCATTGGAAGAGTGGCAGAGAAGAGGTGGAGGCAAAGAAGTGTAATGCAAAGGCTTTTACTACAGAGCATGTTTTATAAACTCTAAAATTATCCATTTAAAGACATAGATCTATTTAAAAACATACATCCGAGATGGCCACTGTTCTAAGCAAAGAAAAATATCTACAAGGAATTGACAATTATCAGCATCTGAGCCCATGCCTATTTTGGTCAAGGCGAGTCTACCCTTGAAATGTTCCAGTGAAGAGCTACACCAGCTGGTGCACCTCCTGCTCTCCCCAGAGTAGCATCTCCTGCTCTTGTGTCTGAAGGCTGTGTCTGCACCCTGAGCCTCTGCACTGCTTTGCTTCATCACATGCCAAAAATCTCTTAGTCCCCCAGCATTCACTCCTGACTTCCATAACAAAACACCTTGCTCTTTGGTGCTTTTGCTGTGTTGAAGCATACATTGTTCGTGACAGATAGTTTTCAGTGGTATCCACTGATAAAACCTCATCTAGAATTTCATAGGCAGGGTCTACTGAGGGAAATTCAGACTGGAAAATTTTCAGAGAGAAGGGCTCTAATAGAGCTAGACAAGAACATCAGAACAAGACTAAGAGGGATGCATAATCTGTGGGAGAAGTGTTATTTCTAAAGTTCAGGTCAGGGGAAAAAATGTTATGAACCAGTCATTTCCTCATGTCATCTGGGAATTACAGTAGTCCTCATAATCAGAGTAACAAGTCTCTGGAAACACCTACCCATACAACTGTGAAGATACCAAAACCCTAACTAATCTACATCTGCATCTTGATAAATCTATGAAAAAGAATAAGAAACAGCAGTTTCAGGGAATTGCTTGATGACAGTGATCTGTATGTTGGTGAGATCATATAAATTAAAAAGTCACCTTTTTTGCATTTTCTTCCATAGGAAGAATGACAAATAACTAAACATCTGCAAGCAATTTTTGAAATTTATCAATTTATTTCTTTTTAATATAACTAATGTACTACATTGATTTGGCATATTTCTTTGCTTTAATAAATGTCATATACCATGACATTATCTTGTGTATGCATTAGAGTTTATTTTTGCAACCAAGCAACTATTAGAGTTTATTTTTGCAACACTTTTTTGCACTCTCATCCAAACTTTCCAGTTTGCCAGACAATACCTGCTTTCCATAGAATTATTGTATTGCCTTCAGTAACTGCACAAAATGGAAACAAATTACTGACAGACCCTGCCTGAGGTTCATTATCATTTCATGCAAGACTCTAAAACCTATTTTATATACTGGTACAACATTGTCTGTTTTCCCCCACACTCTCTGAATCTTCTCTAATGACCGAAGATGTATGATATTGCACCTTCAGTAGATTAGACAGCTCATCAGCAACATTCCTTTGAAACTCATGGGAGTAAACAAGTTAGTTCCTGCAGATATAAGGTGTTTAAATTCAGAAGTTGCTGCAGAATAGCCTCTTGGATTAGTGCTGAAAATAGAAGGATTTTATTGTCACTTGAAGAATCAAATACATCTGCCAGCTGGTTTCCAAATGCAGAACCCAGAATTCCATATGGATTGAAAGCTGAGTGTCTCAGCTAACCCATCCTGTGAATCTGCCATTGTTCTCTGATAAGTACCAGACCAGAAAAAACTGATGTTCTCAAATGACGGCCCAAGACATCCCCAGTGTTAGAGTTTGCCAGGGGTTCAGGAGGACATATTGAACCTGTTGTGCTTTCACGACCTTCTCTTTGTAGGCATATCTCTTCTTGACATCATTGCCATTGGGAAGTGCTTTAAAATACAGAAGCAATTAGAAAGGAAAGAAGGGGCTCATTCACAGTTAAATGGATATTTGTTTACAGCTGAAAGTGCAGTTCTGTTAGTGTTACTGTTTTTCACTATTCTGAAATGTATATGCACCACTTTTACTCCTTAAAGAAGTTCATTGGACAGCAGCTTCTGAGAAATTTTTCCTTTTTCTAATTTAATTACATTTTCCTGTTCCCCTTTTTGTCTTTGTAGTTGATTTAAGGCCATGCAGTGTCCCAGATGGTCAGTCTGGGAAACAGACACGGACATTTTCAAAGAGACAATGTTGATTCCCTTTGGACTCAGAATGACCTCCTCCTCCTCCCGCCGCCCCCATCACCACTCATTCACAGGTTTTAATCCCCAATAAACACAGGATTTAAATATGGGAAGAAAGGTGGGCCACAACTTCAAACCAACCAGGGACACAGGGAACCATGGCTGGCATTGGCAGAATATCATTTAGTGGAGTCTGGTACCATTGTTTGCAGCACAGATAAAACCAGCTGGCCATGTTATGCTTGACAAGAACTAGACAAGGGAGGGAGGATCATATGTGAATAGGAAGTGGTGTGAAAGGAGATGAAGGAAGAAAGCTGACATGCTCAAGACAAGGTCTGAGAAAGCGAAAAGTGATGAAAGCCTTCCTCGGTGTGCCAAGAACAGCAAAATTCATCACCGCTTTTTGCCCTTGGACAAAATATAGAAATAAAATAAGCTTTGGTATAAACTTGCCACAGAGAAAGTACAGGTACTGTATACTGCAAGGTACTAACTTGCTTGACTGTGAAAACTGTTTTATGAATATTTCTTTAAAACCAGATATAGAACAGAAGAAAGCCCACCCTCATTATTTTATCATTCATTCTGAAATTATAATTTTAGTAATACATAAGAGAAGTGGGATCTGCCTTTAATTTTTGCTCTTGAAGTTGAGAAGTGAAAGATTTGATCTCAAAACCACATAGTTTTGCAGCAATATCAAAGCTGAAGTTTTGTTAGCTCTGAAAGTGTAGTTAGCTTTCTGTACCTTCTAGTCATTCTTCCTACCACTGAATAAATTAAAAAAAAAATTACATACGTTTGAAATTCTTTGATCGCTTATGGAAATTAATCACTAAATAACTGTACCTGAGGGCTGCAATTACAGCAACGATATGCAACAATACTACACAGCTAGAGGTTGGATTGTTTTTTCTAGTATACTGAAAAATTTTATGCTGTGCTTTTAATTTAAAGCAGATTTTCACTATACATGTCATGTCAAGCCATAATTTCTTCTTAGTATGTATTTTCTCTACCATGGGATGAGGGGGCAATTACAAAATATAATAGTGAAAAAATTTAAAAGCATCAACACCCATTCTTCATTTCAAGAATGAAGTATTTTTACAGCAATGTAATGCTACAATTAAAATAGGTAACATAATACGGAGTGTGTAGAAACAACAGAATTCAGTAGAAGTACTTAATAAGAAATTAAGGTATACAGGACCAAGGAATCTTCTAAACTGCAATTCAACATTTTGTTTATGTGGAGCATGTTTTTTCAACCACATTTCCATAGAAAATAAGATATGCACAAGTATGCTTTTTCCTTCTTATAAATCACAAACACTGTGAAGATCAGTGGCTGGTAAAATTAGAAAGAATCTATTAAATTCCTCCACTGAAGGAGGATAGCCTGTAGTGCTGTTGCACTGGCCCCATTTGTTAGTGCCCTTACTCAGCTTTCATTGCAGAGGACATGGGTGGAGGAGCTGGCCATAGTGGGAGAAGAAGGATTCATGAGGTTGAAAAAAACCTGCAGAGGAATTAATCTTTTTGTGGCATGGTGTAGGAGCATAGAATATCAATCCACTGAAAAACAGGGTTCATTAATTCCAGCATTTGCTGAACAAGTTGCTTTGATTAGCAGTTTTGATCAGACAATCCCCAGTGAGAATTTAATTATACTAGAAAAATGCTGATTTACAGTTCAACAGTTGACTGCTTTCCTTCTTCAGGTACACATCAGTCTAGGCTCTTTTCTGTTGCTCGCACAATGTTAGTACACAGAGGGTGACAGTCAAATAGTGTTGCTCCATATGCAGAAAAGCCTTAAGGAATTTCCTCCAGTCAGTGAGACATCTATTGTTCTAATACATAGACAAAATGTCACTGTGTCTCAGTGTGATTTAGTGCGGTCCTTAAAGGTATTTGGCACTTTTTCTGGTCTGACAAACTCATTTGAAATCCAAGCACATCTGATTTTTCTTTAGAGTACCATGCTGCTTAAATGGGACCAGAACTGCTCCACCAGCTCCTATGCACAGCAGATGTCAGGTGCATATCATGCGTACATGATGCGTACACGATGAGCTATACATACATATAAGCCATGCCTGTTTCAGCATCTTCCTCCTCAGATGTCAAACATGCCCCTTTCAAATTTAGTGATCTCATCTGAAAGGTTCTAAAAAAATGTGCAGATATTAAAGCTGCATAGACAAAATAAGATTACTGCCTTCTACAAACTCTGCATAAGCAGGAATGGAGGAAAGGCCTCTTCTGGGTTGCAGCGGAAGCAGAGGCACCAGGTAGAAAAGGGCTTCTCTTTTATGATGGAGGGGCCCATTTTGACAAACCAAATTTTTTTTCTGCTGTGATTGCAGAAGAGAGACATTTAGTGGTGCAAAAAACAATAATCCAGCAGACTCCACAGTGGAGCTGGATCTCCTCTATTTCTCCTCATAATTCTTGGACATGTTGAGCTCTTGTTGCTTTTTCTGAGATTCAGTGATAGTTTGTTTTCATTTAAATATTCCCATTCACTTCTTGTTCAGTCCCCCACAGAAATCAGTAATAGGTTTTTATTTGCTCATTTGGTGAATGAGGAGAGTTAGGTAGACAGCAGAAGGCTTGGATGATACTTAAAAGGTCTTGAGTTTTCTCTAAATATGAAACCAAGCTGATTCCCCAGGATGACTCTTCACCCACTCAATTCCGGCAAGGCTTCAAAACTTTGACCAGCTTTCCTAATCCTGATTCTCAGGAAGATCTGATTTTCATTGCAGGCAGAAATTGAAGTCCCATCTTCCCTGCAATACAAGCTTCAGATTATACTGGACACAGAGCTGATGTGGGCCACATTTTACTCAAGACTGGTCTTTGGAATGGGGAAGAAAGTAACTTAATGAAGGATTTAATAGTGGTAGGTACCACAAACCTTCCTGACAACAACTTTTTGCAAGACACAGGATAACCTCTTTAATACCAGTAAGGTTCAACATTTTGGAAAATATGGGGGAAATAGGAATGAAATAACACATTTTGTTGCATGGTCCTCTGGCCAAATGTATGCACATTTTGCTGAGATATACAAAGATGGTTAAATAGATTTGACTGAGTAAATCGGGGCATTTGGTTACCCACAGGATGATTCAAGGATGAAATTTGGATATTTTAATAGACTATATTTGGAACAAAAAAGAGATAGATAAGTCACTGTTTGTGTGAAATTATAAAATTTCACATTTTCAGCAGAAATGTTTTCTTCTATTGGTACTTTGCAGCTGTGCCTGTACTGAAAGAAAGACGTCACTTTTAAACAGTGTATCTAAAGTTAGCGGACCATATTCTCTGCTACTAGGATGTAAGCAATTTGGACAGAGTTCTCTGAATTCAGCCATGGGTATCTCACTTTAATGTCCAGAAATCTGTCTTGATGTTAAGTGCTTAAAGAGAGCCAGAGCAAAATTCCCCACCAACATGTTGGAACTGGAGAGACAAGAGTGGAGTTCTGAGGAACTAAGCTTGTAAGTCCCACTGAAATCCAGAGCTGGGGTCTGGACACATTTTCTGAATGCAAGGTTTTGACCAAGGAGAAAGCAGATATAGAGCCCTCACCAATGCCCTGGTCACTTGACAATCCTTCTCTGCTCCTTGGGAACTCAGTTATCTGGGATATCACCTCCATTCAACACCTTCAGGTCACAGCTACCAACAGCCTTGCAGTGAGGAAAGCCATGTGGAAACAGAGAATGTCAGCAGAGCCATTGGGACCAGAAATAGTTTTTCAATCAGTCAAGTTGCCTTGGTTTTCTGGATTAAGTTTAATTATCTGCATCTCAAATTTCCCATTGAAAAAATGTTTAGCATTTTTCCATGCAGCTGTGAAATACGCATCTGGTTTCCAAAGCAGCAGACAATCACTAGAGGAAATTGATAGGAATGCAAAATAAAATTATGTTTACAAACTGGTCTCAGGACTCAGCTTAGCTCTTGAAGGCACTGAAGAAATAGATGCCAAGCTTATGCTGAGAAGCAGTTCCTGTTTCTATAGAACCTAGGCAAAAATCCCATCAGCTTCAACAGATGCAGGTTAGCACATGGCATTTTTACATCCCGTTTCCATCCAGCTTCCAGGTCAATATTCCCTGTACATGCATGTGGCCTTCTGTGAACAATATTCCACTGATTTACTTAGCTGGTAGACCAAAAGTAACAAAAATTCAGTTATATTTAGACTACCTCATCATGCACCATCTTTCCTTGTGTGTTGAAAATTACAGAGCAAGATATCTCATGCAGGACAAGTTATTATAAATCAGATTTTACAGCCTATACTAAAAACACAGTGCCTATGTTAAAAACATCTGTGCCTAATTTAAAAGAAAATTTACACTTATGTCCTCATTTCCACTCTTATTTTTCTGTCCCCAAACCCTTCAAATCAGTTACATTTGTCAGTTACTTTCAAAATTCATGTTTCATATTCTTGAACTTCATTGGTGACAAGCTGAAGACATTTTCTTTCAAATAGCGGCTCTCATTTTTGTTTAACAGTAATGATACTGCCCTTCCATGACGTCAGAAATTACATTTGCAGCATATAGCTAGCTATGTAACCTACCACCAGCAACAGAGGGACTGAGTTAACTGCAACAGGGCTAAGAGCTTGCCTTTCAGAAAAACTGAAGGTAAAAAGAGAAACAAAAAAAGTCCAAAAAATAACCAAAATCTCTACCCCCTTTTCCTAAATCAAGGCATTTTCACTATCCTTAGATGTTCCCCTGATCGCTATGGACCCAGAGGTTTTAGGGAACTTGGGTATACCTGTAAACTGAAAATCAGTCCATAATCAGTTTGTGATTTTCATGTGAAATGTTATGGTCAGTCTTTGGTCTGTTGGCTGGTTGTCTGTGGTCTTCTTAGGGGTGTTTATTTTATCCATTAAAAACACAAACAAGAGAATTCAGTAGCAATTACATTCTTAGGCAATTGGCATGAGACTTGATACAGTGTCTAATGCTTCATAAATATTTCAGGGAAGAAAACTCAGGGTATACAGCATCTATCACTTTATTGGCTGCAGTCTACAAAAGGCTAAATCAGCTGGATATGAGAAGGAGGTAGTCTGAACTGATTTGTTTCTCTGAGGAACTCCTTTTAATAAGAAAGCTCTTAGCTTTCTTATCATTCTACACGCAATGTTAAACCAGTGGTAATATTGGCTGACCCATGGTTGCTGCATAAAAGCTTCCAAACTAAGAAACCATGAGCATGGATTCCTGCAGAAACTTTATTCATACTCTTAAAGACCACTTACAAGAGGTTTTGCTGAGCCTTTTTAAGATAGGAACAAAGCTTTGTCCCACCGTGATGAGCAAAGAATCTATCAGCATGCAGCTGTCCCTAACAGACATCTTTGGCAGCCTGGTTACATAGGGAGATACTTCCATGGTACTGGCCTGATGTTCAAAAACTGGTGCCAGGATATTTTCATTTCTGATGTTTGACAAGAAGAAATAAAATTTCTTTAGTATGCTTGTCTTGTTTATGCCATCTGAGGTGAAGGAGGTTCTCCTTCAAAGAAGAAGATATTTGTCACATACAGCTCAAGAGACTGAGTAAAGCCCCTGTGAGTCAGGAATAAGCCACTCCCAGCTGGTGCCTCTGAGCCCCACAATGATAAATAGAAGTTAATAAAACTGAGCCAAAGTGGACCATCTGCAGAATTGTACATGTACATGTGCAATATGGCTATTTCTACTTTTTTTTCCCAGAATATCCCTCCCACTAAAGGATTCGATTTAAAAGGGAGAGAAAGGAAGGGGAAAATCTGAGGTGCCAACAACTGCTGTTTCAGCAGAAATGAAAGTGAGATTTGTGTGAGTACAGCCTTCTGTCAAGCACTTGTGTATTGCAATGGCAGAGGTGACTCAAAAGTACAATTACAGGGAGTGTGAAGGGAAAGAAATGAGGCTGGAAGAGGATCTCCATAACTTTGACTTGATGTTCAGTATTTAACATTCAGGAGAAACTCAGTTCTCAATGTCACTCTTCCTTGGATCAGCCCGCATCTTCACAGCCTCCAACTCCGTGCACACATTCATCATATGCAATTCCTGCTGTGATGGAACTTGCACCATCTCCACTTCCCTTCCATTTTACTGTCCTCTCCTTCAGTCTTCATTGCCTCAATTTCTTCTTTAACTATAACATTGTGAAACTGTGTGTAATTTACCCACATACTAGATGAAAAGCAATCTCTAGAAATTGTATGGTCTCTTCAGAGGCTTGGGTTGACTGGGCTGTGATTCCAACTCTGGTTTTTTGTGTTTGTGATTTTCTGTAAGGTTATCTAAGTCAACTGCAAGCTAAGTGTATTTAATTTAGCCCAAAATTTATTTATAGTGCTAAGCAGTAAAGTATTCATAGCATAATTTTTTCTGTGCACATTTTATTAGGATAATTGTTTTTTCTCATTTTTCTTGTTTAACCTAATAAAGAGAACTACACCATACATTCCATCTCCTATATATCATTTTTAATTTCAGGTGGCAGTGACTATCCTGGAGACACACAAAAATAATTTTTGAGCATAAAGTACTCCTGGTAAGATTTTCTGCTAAAAATCAAGGAAAGTGGGG
>NW_024528933.1:662051-673950 GCF_017590135.1 Pyrgilauda ruficollis | reverse complement strand
GATGGTTTCTCTCTCTTTCCTAACACATATATAGATGCATTCATTTCCTGTATTTTGAAACTAGAAACTTTCTCATTGTTTATTTAATCCTACTAAAGTGTCTGCTCTTAGTGGTATCTAGCTGCAGAGAGTAACACAAGCTAATTATACCTTATCAGCAGTGGTGGAAAGAAAGAAGCCCTCCTTTTCAGAGATTAAGTTGTGCTATTGGGACAGACATTGCACAGATACCTGAGCCTTTCACAAGCACAGGGGAAGACATTTTTTGCTCTGGTTTTTTCTCTGTTATTGTCTTGCACACATACAGGTGTAAGGGGAATATTGTACCATTCTGATAATTGCCAGGAACTCTCTCACACATAGATGCAGTTGGTCTGATGACTACACTGAAATAGCATTTGGTTTTAATTAAACTCAGTGGCAATGCGTCACCATTGAACAAGAGCACTGAACATCTTTTCTCAAGAATGGCCCACAAAGATGAGTTATTTCATGTCTGTAAGCCTTGGAGAAAAACTACAAGACAAAACTTAAATCACTGTTTGTTTTAAGCAGTCTCCATAGGGTGATATAATAAAATGTGCTCACCTCTGTCCTCCATGCAATGTGAAAGCAATGGAAAACTGTAGGGTCTGAATCAGCCAAAAGCAGCTCCTGCTTCAGTCTCTAAATGAAGCAATAAGATTGATATTGCCATAGTAAAATAAACATCACTGCAGTGTTGATTGAGGAGACTCTCCAATACACTCCTACCCTTTCTGATAAAACAAGTGAGAGCTGCTTAATATTCCACCCTTGCCTGCAGTAATTTGTTCAAATGCTATGGAAGTCACTGGGAGGTTTTCCTATCAGTTTCTAGCTGGTTTGTGATAAGACCTGCAATATTCAGTGTGCTACACCAGAGCGCATACTGGAGTGGCTGTCTCTGACTGAGAGAATACTGGCACAGCAGGAAGTTATGAATTGAGTCCACTTATGGTGCAGGAAACACAGCCACCTGCAATGACAGTGAGATGTGTCACATCATCTCTCTTTGCCTCAGTTTTCCTTGTTAGGTAGTCATCACCATCTTTTGTGGTCATCTACTTTGTCACACACAGGTGGAAAACTCTGTTTAGTCACAAATAATAATCTACATTAGCCTGGGGAATTTAAACAGAATCTGCTACAGTTAAAGATTTCCTCATATGCCATCACAATCAGTTCCTTTGCTGGGTGAGGTGGGAATAGATCTGGTCTCAGAGTCAGAGAAGACATTTGCTGAGGAATCATACACAAATAAAGGCCTGGAGGATCTTCATCTTTGAAATGACTCTGTATGAACCAGCTGCAACACTGGAGGAGTCACTGCGTGGGAATATCAGTGTTGGTCATTGACTTCACCAGTGTGGATTTGGGAACAGAGTAACCTTGAAATTATGGGTACTCTCAACCCTGATTACTTTACCTGCTTTTGGATAATCCATTTAATGAAAGAATGGGTAAGGACACGTCTTAACAAGGGACCATGGAAAAACAGGCTGTGAAAGGCCAGCCCTGGATTACCACAGCAGCAAAGCTGTGCAATACAGTTTATTGGATCCTCTTTGAACTGAAGGTAATGAGGAAAAGGAGGGCCATGAAGATGGTGAAGGGTCTTGAGAAGAAGATCTTAAGGACTGCCTTAAGTTTCTTGATTTTTTCAGCCTGGAGAAGAGGAGACTGAAAGAGACTTCATCACAGTCCACAACTACCTCACAAGGGGAAGCGGAGGGGCAGGCATTGATGGCTTTTCTGTGGTGACAGTGACAGCATCTGAGGGAATGGCCTGAAGGTGTGTCAGGGGAGGTTTACGTTCTATATCAAGCAAAGGTTCTTCACCGAAGGGTGGTTAGATGCTGGAACAGGCTGCCCAGGGAAGTGACCACAGTATTAAGCCTGACAGAGTTCAAGAAGCATTTGGACAATAATCTCGGGCACATGGAGTGACTCTTGGGCTGCCCTGTGCAGCTGCCCTGTGCAGTACAAGGGAATTGTACTTGATGATCCCTGTCAGACCCTTCTAACTCAGAATGTTCTATGGTTTGTATGAAATATTTGTAAAAGTTTTTATAGACATTGTAGTTGTCTTTACACATTTCTAAGAAGCATGAATAATACTATGAAGAGGAAAAACTCTGAGCCAGAGACAACTTGTAACTAGAATCAAGATTCATAGCTATTCAAGAAATCACAGGAGGGGAGAATATCAGGAGACTAGAGGGTACAAAGATATAACTTAGATAAATATTTTGATTGCTTCTCATATCCTAGAGCACCTCCACATTTACAGCCCCTTTTGGGTCAGCTTTGACTGCAGCTGCCCTGCAGTTGCCCTTGAAGCAAGGACATGGTCACAGAGATGAAAAAAAAGCTCATAATCTGCCAGAAGATGACTTTTGCAGTGCTAGAAGAATCGTTTAGCAGAAGAGCAGAATATCATCAGTTGTCTGGTGCAGGGTTGATACCATCATATGTGATACCACTGTCTAAGAAAAAGCAACTTTTTTATCCAATACTGACAAAAGTGATTAGGGGCTCTATTGCTGAACCTTGCTTTGCAGTGCTCAAAAAATTAACTGCAGGTCTTGTCTAGTAGAATCCAAAGAGGTCATGGCAAACAATTTCTTTTGGGACTGACACCCTGAATTTGTCAATTTATTTTTTAAAAGCACTCAGTTTAATCTTCTTCTTAAAAACTTGGCTTCCCAGACACCTTACATTCTGCCAAGAACAACTTAACAGAAATTCTAGGACTCCTGAGAAATAGCTGCAAAGTATGTGCTGGAGATCCTTGGCAAGATCTTCCTCTGGGTAAAGCCAGTGGTAAACAATTTCAGTACAATCACTGCTTTGGCATTGTCAATAGGTGCTTTATGTTTTCTCTTGATTGCATCAAAACCAGGATTGAGTTCAATGGCTGAGCTATTGTAGTTTTTGAGTAAGGAGTTTCTTTAGAGAAAACACTGAGAGAAAACTTTATAGGAGATGCTTCAACAGTGAGCACAAAAAAAAAAAAAAAGCCAAAAGCAGTTTGTCATTTACAGCAATAGTCTTACACTGTAAAAGAAGAAAAATATCCATCAGACAAAGCAAATTCAAATGACTGGCATTTTTATTTGTTGCACATCAAAATGTCACTGCGTACCAGATTCTCCGAACTCTGAAAAAGAAGTCATATCAATGTAAGGAAGAGATTAAGGGCTTAGAAATCAATCCATTTGATAGCACTGGTGGTCCTACCGGGAACAAAAAGTCAAATACAGCATCATTTGATAGCATAGTAAGGACATGAAGCATAACTTTGTCAGCTCTTATTTTCCCTGCCTTTTCCATCCCTTGGAATTCCTTTATCTCTCTAGAGAATAGCTTTATGGGAACAGAAAGGATACAGTAAATGTGAGGTGGGCTGGTAAGCTGATGGTAGGTAATAACAATCAGGATGATAAAAATTAGTAGTTTTTTCCTTTCAAATTATGTTTACCTGAAAGGACACAATGAGGCTTTTTTGGCTCATTTTATTTAAAATTATTAGCGGCACTGCACATAGTACAGACTCCCAAAAGTAGAAACATCAAGACAAAGCAGTTAATTTACTCTGTAAGCAAAGTAAGGTATTAATTACTGGGAATAATATAATGATGTGCCATGCTGAACAACATGGCTCTACATGAAACACCAAAGATGATACACAGATAAACCAGAGAAAAACAAGCATCACATATTCAAATGGGGCATAGAGAAGACATCAATGGACAGCTAGCATTACAAATAAATAACACCTGAAGGTAATATAATTCAAATATCAGGATTACCATGTGTTGTGGTCTAGGACTGGTACTGCCCTGTGCAGTGCCCCCATTACAACTGTTCAAAACCAAACACCACTCTGTTGCTCATCCCTCCCCTCCCTCTTCCTACTGTGGTGGGATGGAGTTGAGAATTGGAGGCAAAAAAGGCAAAGGATTAAGATAAAAACAATTTACTGAAAACAGCAATGAACAGTAACAGCAGAATATTAATATCAGAGGGTATAAGAAAAAATATTTACATGAAAAAATAATAGACAGGACAAGACAGCTGCCTTCTCCACTCTACTCAGAAAAAAGTCCTTTTTCCCCAGCCCTGGTAATGACATGAAGTGATACAGAATAAACTCCATGTCCTGGCAACCCCATGTGGCAGCTACTGCAAAAATTTAATCTGGTTCTGACTAGAACCAGAATACCATGGGCTTTTTGTTATTGCACATCTGCTTGGTTTTCTGTCTCTGTCTCTCTCTATTTTTTTTTCCCTTTTCCCCCCATTTTTAAATTTATTTAAACCTTTAATTCATTTTTCGGCTTCTGTTTGCATGGATTTGTCACAATGATTACAGTAAACAGTAGAGGAATGCTACATTATTGGACTCTGCTCTCCTTCAGTCGTAGTGACCAAAGAATTCTCAGTGCTGCCCACACTGTGCTGAGGTACTTTTTACAGGGAAAGAACCTGTGGCTGAATGAATCAGGTAACTTACATCACTGGGCAAATAAATCAGGATTTTTGTTCCACACTAAGCTGCAATCCCTTGCAATGATGATAAATCTGGACTTAAGCCTCTTGAGAAAGCCATTAGGGATAGAGATTGTTTCAGTTTTTTTGTTTACCTCCCTAAACTCCTTTTTGTTCTTTTAATCAGAAGAGTTTTTCCACGTCATACTTGCACTTCATACAGGGCTACATGGAGAAGTACATGTAATTCTAGCCTACATGTATTTCACTAAACTGCTGGCAACCACAGAAGGGGAGCACAAAGCACATATGCAGAAACTGAAATAGTGAAAAAATGGCAGGGATTGCACATGAGCATACCAGTGGTGAATATTAATTTTATGGTGGAAGTTTGGCTCCCAGGATCAGGACAGGTATTCTACACTAGAGCAATGAACAGCAAATGGACAGGTCATTTTAGTTCCAGCAAATGACATTAGTAATACAGCAAAATAATATCTTATTTGTGCCCGTGATCCAGTTACTGGTTCATTGTCTTGACGGTATTTGCTGTAACATGCATTGGGAATTTTCTTGCAATCTTGGCAAACCTCAGTGTGCAATTAGCATTGCTTGCTTTTACAGACAGTTTTTAAACATTGCCATCTAAATACACCTCAGACTGCTCCAGCACATAAGGTAGGCACCTTTCTTTCAGCAGTTTTGGGCTTGTGTCAGAGGGATTCACTTAAAACAACTTGAGAACACAGAACTTGTTAACAGAAAAAGTTGAAAGGCTGCACCTCTCCATATTTCTATTTCCATATTTCTATTTCTCCATATTTCTCCATATTTCTTCTCTAATTAATTCAGGCATCTGCAAAGAAAAGCTTCTATTTTTAGCTTTTGATTTTAACTACCTGCATGAGGAGAGCAACCACCAACTCTGAACAGTAATATATTTCTAAAAAGTGTGAAATAGTGAAGAGATTTTCTAGACACTGCCATCCTGCAATATAATGGTCACCCAGGTGCTAGACACATACTTTTCTTGGAGGAAGTAAATAAAAATGTGTTTGTTAAAAAGCATTATCATATCCAAATTTCATACTTTCCTAGATATCTTAGGAACAGATTTTAGAGCAACCTGTATTACACGGAGAGTACTGATCAATGATAACTTTGCAAGCAGGTAAATCAGTAATTTTCATGCTGAAAAAATGTAGTTCTGTAAAGCAATTCTGAATCATCTGCCTCTATCTGTTACACAGAACAAGCTGTGATGCAGTCTGCCTCCTGCAAAGTATTAGCAAATAATTGCTAGAAAAGTTTGCAATAATTTGTTTCTCTGTTATTTATTTTATTTCCAAAAGGTATTTCAATGCAGAGATTCACAGACTACAATCCTTTCTTGTTCAACAATTCCATTAAAACATTGGTCTAAGGTCACAGTGAGCTGTTTGCAGAAATATATTAAAAGGATTTCAATTTAAAATTTGTAAGAACTGTGTTGGAAACCAGAAAAACACTGAGGTCTGGCAGCAGCCCAATGGTTTAAAATGCTTTGAAACAGCTGTTCCAAAGACACAAAGAAAGTCTATGGTTTCAAGTCTGAACAAAGCTTTTAGAAAAGTATTGTGTTTCACCCATTAGGAAAAGACAGCACTGACATTATGAAAGGTAAGTGGAAAAAGAAAAGAATCTGTATGAAAATATTTTAGCTATTTCTTTTGTAGTTATTATGATTGTATCTATTTGTTCATTGTCTGATGCTAAAAATCAAATTATCTGTTTTCTTCTAACAGCACCTTCTTCAGTGCTCCTAGGCCTTTTGCAGGCCACCAGGTAGGCTATGTCTGAGAAAAGGTTGGCAGGACTTCAGATATTACTGAGTCCAAGTACACTACAAGAAAGAAATCTGAGGATGCAGGCTCCAGCTCTGTGATTACCTCTGTAGATTGCTGGGAACTCTGGGAAATTTGGAACACTAAATCAACTAGGAATCCCAACATAGCTCTTCTGAAGGGAAAAGGCTTGTATTTATTACATCGTCTATGTGGGAAAGATTCATATATCTGAATTTTCACCCAATCAACTCAGAATACCAAGCAAAAACAGAACAAGAGTAGGAGGAAGATGCAAAAATGTCTCTCTTTGAGAGGACTCCTGCACAGACTGATCTTAAGGGTCATTTCCAATGTAAAATATTCTGTGATTTCCTGCTAAAATCCATTTCTATCCCTGAAAAAACAGTTATACTGCAATGTGCTTCAGCTTGGAAATGCTTGTCCCCATGTGCCATTTTCCAGTACCTGGCACGTTGCATGGCAGCACACAACTAGCAATTGCTAAGTGGAGTTTGCTGACTCTGGCTGTGCTACCACAACTTGCTCATTCGCTGGGGCCGTGTACAGGTAGTGGGATGAGGATGAAAGCTCACCAAATGATGCTTATTTCTTTTCCAGGCACATTGCACCACTTGGCTGGCGCAACAGAAAATCTGGGTT
Source organism: Pyrgilauda ruficollis (assembly GCF_017590135.1). Classification (NCBI taxonomy): domain Eukaryota; kingdom Metazoa; phylum Chordata; class Aves; order Passeriformes; family Passeridae; genus Pyrgilauda; species Pyrgilauda ruficollis. Next base: position 666,952 of record NW_024528933.1, on the reverse strand, counting down.
TACATAAAGAAAGGTAAATAGAAATAGAAAAATGATGCGAGAGCAATGTAGCTGTGTTAAAACTGCAGCTTTCAGATTGTGTTAACTGCTGGACATTGGACAGAAGTTTAAGGGCATGAATTGTTTTTCATTTCTTATTGTGGGAGAAGGTTTCCCATTATTTTCTTGACTCTTAAACAGCAAGAGTAGAAAGAGACACACACTGCATTTTCTGACTGCAATGAACTTTTATCTCTGAAGTGAAACCTGATTTGTGTATTGAAAGAAAATGAACATGTAAGCAATCCTGCCTTCTTTCCTTCAATATCAGTAGGAAATAAACCCAGTTTCAGTTTCAAAAAAAAGTCTTAAATTAAAAAATCTATAAATGATGAAACCTATAAAAAATATAAAATCTATAAGAAAATCTATAATGAAATCTATGAGAACTATGTGTCAGACAATATTTTTATTTCCTTCTATTTAAGCACCTATAGAAGTGATACCCATTTACTGAATGTTAGCAGAAGTGTTTCTTTAATGAAAAACTGAGACCAAGACAGCTGTTTAGTTTTACAGGATTTTTTCATCATTTCTCCACCCATGTTTTTGCAAATTTTCAGCCCAAGATTTAGTTAAAAGAAAAACTTCAACAACTTGAAATAAAAGTGAAGAGTGGCATTTATTAGATTGCTCTTCAGAATAATGAGAAATTATTAAAGGAAATACAAGAGAGAAACAGTTTGCTGATTAAACAAGACTGAAGAAGGAAAAAGATAAGGTCATTTCTCCTCAGATTTGCCAGTGCAATTCCAAAAAGTAGGAACTGGCCTTCCTGCACTTATCCATGGATAACCACAGCCATGTAGATCTCCACATGGATATCCATGGATATCCACAGCCAAAACCTGAGCCAAGGTTGACCTTAACAATAATTATGTCTTTCCAAAGAAATGAGAGGAAAACCTTTTTTCATTGCTTTAAAGACCATAAGAAGCCCACCAGATCTGTGTAGTTCTGCTTCTAAGCAAAAGACACAGTGAGCTCTTATAACTAACTGTAAGACCACGTTGCACTGCATCTCCAAGGTACCAGGACACCATGACCAAAAATTAGTGTATCTAAAGTTCTAAACAGATTTGGGAATGATCTATCCAACCAGACCATAGTTTTATGCAAAATTCTGTCTCTGTAAAATACTCTGCTCTCACCTGACTTGGATGACATTTGCAAAACATTTGAGCATCTCCTCAATGTCTGGGAGAGGTGGAGACAGAAAAAGTGGGTACAGTGCTCAGGGATCAGCCTGAACACTGTGACTTGTTTTTGTCCCTTCCCTCACATAAGTTAAACCTAACACATATGTGACAGCTCACCTTGGCTTGCTGCTGTAAGTTTGTTGATAAATAAAAGGCAAAAATCCTTCTTGGAATTAACACCTTACCCCCAGAAAGCCAGAAGGAGAAAGAAAAACTACATCTTATCACAGGCAGTCTTGACAACAAGGACTGCTTTGGCTTTTGAGATTCTGGTTGATGGCTTTAGCAAGTGAGAAGGTGAGGAATGCTGCAGAGTCTCTCAGGCTGCTTTTCACATCTGGTGAACATTAGAGAGGAAGAAACATGGGGGATGTGTTCTTGAAGGAAAGGGAAATAAATAAACCTGTGTACAGTGAGAAATAAATAATGAATCACAGTTGGCAGTACCGTGATCTCCTGGAGAAAAAACGGATGTTTTTGACTTTGCCCAAGCAAGTTTTAAAGAAAAGATAACCTTAGATTAAATTGTTTCTAGGTTTCCAGCAGTTTCCATTGGTATTTCCTTGGTATTTCTCAACTCCTGTTTCAGAGCTGCAGTCACTGACAGCTCTAAGAATAACTACCTGCTTTCCAATGAGTCTTTATAAGGAGGGCTTTTTCTAGGAAATGAATAAGGAGTTTTGCAAGACAAGAAGGAAAGAATACATAAAAGGGGGAGAAAAGTTTGTTCAAGACACATAAATATTTCTTCTGAAGTATTCAGTTGCTAAACGGCTGAGAGATTTGCTGTGACATTTGATCTTCCAACTATTCTTCACTCTACAATTCTTTATTTTAGGAAAGTGCAGTTTGAGGGAATTCCATCAACCTATGTGTATTTTCCTTTCTCCTCACAGAAAGAGGCATCATTGCTATCTCCAATGATATTTCAAAACCAGTTAGCTTTTGGCTTTTGAAAAAATAATTTTGAGAGTGTCAGAGGTGCTAACCCCACAAAGTGAAATGAAATGAAATTCATTGAATCTTTGTGCTCTGTCAAAAACACACACATACACACAAACAGACACAGACATACACGTGCTCTACCTTACAGAAATACGTACCATGGGAAAAAAAAAAAAAAACAAAAAAAAAAGAAAGGTGAATTGTATTCAGTTCATATTGTTGTTCTTATTTAACACTAACTATGGAAACAGAAAACCTGTTAGGTTTATTCCACCAAAACTGAGTCTAGTATAATACAACCTGAGTTTCAGGAAAGTTCATGTCTGGTTGGTATAGAATGTGAGACCACACATGAGTATGTCCAGAGTTTCAGAATTACATTAAAAAATCATTAAGGAACATAAGACCTGAACGAGAACAGGATGAATACTGACAAGTATGTAACTACAAAGGCAATTAAAGTACCTGGCAAGTACAAGGAAAAAACCCTATAAAGAAGATCTGAATGGGGCTATTGCTGATGACATTCCCAAAAAGGCAGATTTTCAGGTCACAGAAATGTTAATATTTCATTCTGGTTTGTGTGGATACTGCTAAACTGAAGTATTTCTAAATTGAACTGCTTCCATGGAGCTGCTCTATGGGGTGTTTTGCCTTCTAAAGCACTTCAGAAATTTAAGAACCATAGTTCACTTCTATGCCTACATCTGTGGAGAGGCATTTGACATTTTTCTTTGATAAGAAAGTTTGTTGGAGAAATAGAGCAGAGGGTTATTGGATCCAAACACAGCATATGAGAACAAAGGGACAAACAAGATGTAAATTTTGTACTTTCACTCGAAGTATATATGGTTACTCAGATGGCATTTTGAGCTGCCTTATCTTGGTTTGTCTCAGTATACTACAAATAAAGAAATCATGTTTACATGCCAGAAATTGTAGAAAGGTTTTATTTCTTTAATTTTGGCAACCAACCCCTAAGTAAATGATCTCACAAAATGAATTTTGAGCATTTTTGAAAATGAACTAATTTAATTAACTTTAGTTCAGCATGCCATATAACAGTATTAAAAGACACCAATATCAGTCACAAAAAAGCTTCAGATGGCTAGAAGAGTGAAAAAGAAGGTACAAGTTTTAGTGGGGAAGGAGAAAATATCTCTGTGGAGCCAAACTAACACAAATCTTTCTGTTCATTCACTCTGTCAAGAATTACATGATTTCATAGACACATGGGTAACAATGTGGAAATATTCAGCACAACAATGATGTTCAATTAAAAAAGATTTGACTAAAACATCACTCAAATGTAATTATTTATTTTTGAGAAGAGTCAACAGCAACATTTAAGTATGTATATACTGTACCTCACAAGTGCAGTTGTGTACTGAGATCTAACATTTTTCTTGAAAATGCTGTGGAAAGACACTCATACTTTGCCTTTAAAAGAGTGCTTGCTCTGCTCCACAGCTGCTAGAAGAAAAGGTCACTTCAGAAGGCTCTAAACCCACAGGTTTTTATCATCCTCAGAGTTTTATTTTATATAAATGAAAGAGCATACATCATTGTGTCAAACAACATGAATTTTTATCAGTGCATCCATAGACAGACTAGCACAGTGTCCAACTCCTACACCTGTCTTTCTTTCTTCCAGTGGAACTTGTGTCAGGGTGTCAGCTGCTTAAAAATAGCAGTATAAAATTAATAGGTAAGTGGGAATAATAACTTAGGCTAAGTATTAAGGGGTCATGGAGATAAGAAGTCACGGAAGTGCCATAAGACGTCAGAGAAACACCCACTAAACACCCACTAAACACCCACCCAGGCATATAATTTCATTATTATATCGTATAATCTTTGATGTTATGCTTTATCATAGTCTTTCAATGGAAAAAAAATGAAAACTTGTTACTACTTCCATAAAAAATTTTCTTCTGTTGTCAAATAATGATAGCGCTTGAGGTCATCATGCCTAAGAAGATCCTTGTGTGTCCTTTCTAACTCAGAACAGCTTGTGGTTCTTTGATTCTGGAAACTGAAATTGCTTTACAACCTCCTGTGTTTGGTTTTGTGATCTTTGACTTGTCGGCTTCTCTTTTGTTTAAGCTGGCCTCTGCAATGGGAGGCACTTTCCATCCTGAAAGAACAGGCTTGTTTTCAAAAGAGTGTGCAGCCATTTAGATTCTGCCCCACTTACTTTGTCCTGAAAGGATCCATCCCAAGGAAAGATTGTTGCTCCCTCAGCAGCCTGCTGCATTATGTTTCAAGTGACTCATGCTTTAAGTAGTACATTCACCAGTCCAGGTCAGAGCAAGTGGGATATTCCAGTTTTTAAGTATTTTCTTAAAGACCCATAATGCTATTGCACGCAGAGTGGTACAGCATTATTAACAAGTGTTCTTCTTACAGCAGGTGGTAACCTGCAGTTGCTCACTACAGCACACAAAACCAAGACAGCTGTGGTAATTAACACTGTCTTGTAATTAACTTAACCATTGTGGTTTAATTAGTAATGAGAACAAACCTTAATTGCAATTGTTCCGTTGGCTTAATGATCCAAAGAAAGTTTTAAAATAGGATTTTTTGCAAATATTTTCTTAGGCTACATGTTATGATTGAAAAAAATTCCTTCTCCAGCTTGTGACTCTTTAGGCAGCTTTAAGTTGTCTTTTTTTTTTTTTTTTTTTTTTTTTTTTTTGTGTGGGGGTTTTTTGTGAA